>NW_006799983.1:2692136-2698911 GCF_000485575.1 Poecilia formosa | reverse complement strand
GTGTGTGTGTGTGTGTGTGTGTGTGTGTGTGTGTGTGTGTGTATGTGTGTGTGTGGGTGTGTGTGTGTGTGTGTGTGTGTGTCGGAGTTTTGGTGTAATAATAGGAGCTAAACCTTTCTCTGAGGCCAGAGTGTTTTCTCAGTGGTGAAGATTAATTACAAACCCTGTTGGATGTGTTGATGGTGTCGTTTTGGACACGGTGCTCCAGGATGTTTCTGGAGCTCTGCATCACAGCAGAAATCCAGTACAGAAATCCAACAGATGGGATGAGACGACCTGTTAATTTTAGGGATTTAGCACAAGATCTTAAAGCACCGGCGAGGTTCAATAGACTCTGTGCACGGCATTGTATGAAGAATCACTTTTATTCTTTACGTCATGTTGTCAATGTGATGTTAAAACTAATCCTCACATCTACACACGTCGGAGGAAAGTTAAACCATCTCTATGAACACAGTTTGAACAGATTCCCAGTTGGACTTTAGTTGACAGCTGCATTGATTTATAAAGATTAATTATATAATTATTTTTGATGCATGTTTTCCTAAGTTTACAGGTGTTAAAATAAAACAAAGCTATGAATCTAATTGCATAAGAAACCTCTCCATGCCTAAACATTCATATTGTTTTTGTACAAACCCCCTATTTTATATGTACTATCATAGGATAAAATAGATTAATTTCATCTATTCTTTGGTCTACTCAGAGTCAGAGTCCTGCTTTGGTCCAGGCTGAAACGTCTATTGACTTGACTGACATATGTTTCTTTTTATTGATCCCTGTCTTCCCATTAAGTTGCACATCGATGAAGGTGACCCAGGTCTATTCGACTCAACCTACTAGTAAATCGGCATATGAGAGTGAAATCCATTTGTAAATGAATTGATGTCATGGACTGTCATTTAATTTAGTAGAGACATTAGAGATTCAGTTACATACCCTTTGACATTTCGGCTGCCAAACCTGCAATTAAATTACTTGGCCCCTATAATACTCATTCATGCTTTAAGTAAGACATTAAGGTTATGTAGAAAGTGTTTGATCCTCACATGTAGGTAAACCAAGACCTTTTTTAAGCAAGTGTTAAAGATACTTCATGCTTTGTTTTTTCATTAATCACCCACAATTATGATAAATAGGTTAAAGGACAGAATAAAAAGTATGAATACAAGGATATAGAGTGAGTATATTTATCTTTTCAATACAGGGAGGGTGGAGAGGGATGTGCAAGAGGACGGCTGAGAATGAGGTGATTTAGAGCTGTGTCAGCAACAAGGCGTCGTCTGGCTCTCCTGAGACCAAGCCGCTGCGAAGCTTTATGACGTTTTATGGAGAAATTATGATCTTTCATGACAGGATTATCATTATGAGCAATACTTTAGAGGTGACGAAGAGTTCCAGACTGCTCTAATCCATGTGTCTGAACCGTGGAGCTTCATTGTTCTCATTCTGCTCTTCCCTTTTTTTTTCCATCAACAAATAAGTGAATTCACGTGCCGTCAAGATCCTGGCCTGATGAGTGGATTCTCGTCTCTCAGTCCTGTGCTTTAAGCTGAGGACATAATTTTCACTGTGAAAGAATGACATCAGCACTAAATTCAACTAAATGAGGTGAATTCCCTGGCAGCACCAGGCCTGCATCTCTCTGCGTTTCTCTCCTCTCCTCTAACCTTTCCAGTGAGAAAATGCCATGTCAATAATAGCTTTTTAACACAAGAAAATAAAAATCAATGTGCCTCTGCTGCACCTGTTTTTCCTCTTGAGCTGAGTGCTTCTGCTTCAGCGCTCAAGCTGTTAGCTTCACAAGAGTCGGGTTAAAAAGTCTAAATCTAAAGCACATTACCTGCAATTTTGCATAATTTACACTGACATTAAAACACAAATAAGTCCTGAGGATGGTAATATATGTTCACTTGAAAACTTTACAGTTTAAAAAGGTTTACTGGTCACAATTCACACCATCAGTTTTTATGGTACAGAGTGGAAATCTGTAGGCTTCCAGGCTGTGTTGCAATAAAATCGCCAATAAACATCCCACCATAAAAATAATACAAACACAGTCAATCCATTTATATAAAAAAGGTTCAGTAACAAAACAAAGATGACACATCAGGCACTGGATCTACGCTGGCTAGGTAGATTATAAAACAAAAACTTTTTTTTATTTGAAAATCAGGAAGTTTTATGTTTGAAAGATGGAATATTTTCACTCTTTAATGATGAGATAAAAAAGATGCTGACTTTCAGTTTCAAAACATCCAAATTTAATGTTATAGTTTTTCATATTAATTCATAGTTTTGTTATTTTGTTAGGATCCTGAGTTGTTGAGTTGTTTCGTTTATCCATTCTAGTTTTATTCTGTTAGTTCTTTAGTCCCTTTCTTTGATTAGATCAATATTGTTGATTTAATCAATAAGATTGATGTTTAGTTCAGTCATTAGTGTTTAGTTCAGTCCGTAGTGTTTCTACTTTATTATGTTTATTTTTTGTCTCTAGTTATTCCTGGTTATTTTAGTTTCTTACACTAAATCTTCAGTGTAAGATTTATTTCCTAGTCCGTTGTGTACTCTCCTTCACCCCTGTGACATTTCCTCTCTCTCTCTCTCTCTCTCTCTCTCTCTCTCTCTCTTTCTGTCTCTCTCTCTCTGTTTCTCTTGCTCTCTCTCTCTGTTTCTTTCTCTCTCGCTTTCTCCTCCTCTCTCCTCTCCAAACTGCAAACCGTTTTCTGATCAGCCATCTGTTCCTTGTTTAGTAATCAACCTCCCCAATATATGTACAACTCATTGTCAGTTCCTCATTGCTGGTTCCTCCCCATTACATTCTCGTCAGTACCCTGCCATCCTTTTTTCCTTGGATTTATGACTTTTGTTCTGCTCTGGCTCCCTTGGTTCCCTGTAATTTTTGTAAGTTTTTTTTGGTTCATAATTTTTTTAATTAAATCTTCTAGGCTACTCGTCATCTCAGTCTGCCACATTTGGGTCGACCAACAAACACATCATGACATATTCAGTAAGAAACTATCCGCCATCTGTACTTATGATAAAGCATGTATTAGAAATTATATGAAAAGTCCTTCATAGTTTTACAAATAGTTGAAGAGCACATTTGTTTTTCATCCTATAGATATCTATAGAGCTGTCATAGATTTAGTTTTTACCATTTTTTTTTAAAGTTATACCACAGATGTCTTTAAAGTTCGGTTTACTGTAGTTTTGTGTGACTCAATAAAACTAACTCTTATGTTGCCATATATTTAAATCTCCATATTGAATTCAACTCAGTAGTTTACATTTCTGAAAACTTTGTATAACATTTCATCCTCATTTATTCTGACTTTGATCTGTTTTCCTTTAATCAAGCCAAAAAACTGTAGCAGGAAGTCACTCCCGCTGACCACTACCAGCAGTAGTCAGCATAAAACTATCACAGTCAGTGACCTCCATATTTATTTAAAATTATTTAAGCACTTTTCATACAATAGACAATGAATAGAACAAAGAAAACTACCCTAACTCTTCTGTTGTGGATGATTGTTATGATCTTCAGGTGTTTGAGTTTGCATACCGTTGAAGTTTTCTGGTTTTTTTCTGCAGCTTTTGAGAGGCTTCAGATTTCATAACAAGAAGTGAAGTCTGTTGTAACTTCCAGAAACATTTACAACTTTTTACATTTATGAAAATGTCCAAATAGAAGCATCTTGACTGATGTCTAAACCTGGATTGTGTTTCCAATCCAGTCCAGCCTGTTAGATCATGAAGTTCCTCACCGTATCTTTAAGTTTCTGGCTGCTGGATGATGATCATTTTGAGTATTTTGCTCCCCATAAACATCAGTGACCCAACTTCCTAGCAACAGATTTTTCCTCTTTGAGTCACAAATATGTCCATATTACTGCAACATTCCAGCTGCAGTTTTATAAATATGAGATCAACCATGGTACCATCACAATTTCAACTTTGTCAAGTTTCAAATCACCCAAATAACCATCATATTATTTACTACTCAAGCAATGAAAATCAAGTTTCTGTCAGACATTAACACTTAATACACATCTGAGAAAATAAGATGCAAATCGTTCTTTTTTGCAGAATTGCTTCGTGATTTAAAATTTCAGAGGCAGACGTTTTTTGTTTTTTTTTAACATTGTCTCCTGTTGGTAGGTGGCATGAATTTAATTGTGTGCTTTATGAGACAATTTCACCCAATAGATCTTGACCGTAGGTTTGTCTTCAGTCTCCAGGCTTTCTTTGCCACTTGTTAAATGCTTTATAGTCTCTGGACAAGTTAATTTGTCTTTCCCGCAGTCCGTTCACCAGATGCATGCTAAAAGCTCCTTTGTGTTTGAACAGTGGGATCTGATGGCCGTTTATGCGCTGATGAGCTGCAGCGTCAGCCTCATCCAAACGCTCCCCCTCCTGTAATTATCCCACCTACTGCTGATTAATGCGTCGCCTACGTTTCCAACAAGACCTCGTCTCGCCTCGATCATTACGCCTCATTTTCATTCTGAGTTTGTCTTCCGTTTCCTTTTATCCAAAACCTAAACCAAAGATATACTCTAAGATATTGAAATACAGAGGCCACATTGACAAAACATCTACACAATTTGCTGTAAAACATATTAGAAACGCTGATTTTGTTTTGTTTTGTTTTGTTTTGTTTTGTTTTGTTTTATTTTGTTTTGTTTTGTTTTGTTTTGTTGTTTTTTTTGCAACATCCATAACTTTTAGATTGTCTAACAAATTTTAATCAGCAGAGTAAAAACAAAAAATCAGTTTTCAAATGATTTTATTTATTTAGGGGGAACGATATCTAAATCAACCTCACTGCGAAGAGCAATACATTATTGATTTTTACAGCCACTTCCCTGTAATGAACGAAATAATAATTATGAAACAGCAATGCATTTACTCAGGTTATCTTTGTCTGACATTAAAACTAGTCTGATGATCTGAAACATAAGTGTGACTAAAATCTCTAGAGGGAGACACGACAGTCCTCATTGATCCATTCATTGAATATCTTTGATTGGTTTTATTTCCTGACCATTCCTGATAAAAAGAAGCTTAAGGTTAAATGCTGCTAATTTTAATCTCACATTTACAAGTATATTTAGTCATGCCGCTACATTTGCATTCATGTGGGTTCCCCAAAGCGCATCTCTCATTTACATATTTTCTTGTCAGCTCTAGGCTTGAATATATAGTGTGTTGTGTATTAGCAAGATTAATACTGTTGTTACTTGGCTCGCATGTTTACATTGTGGGTTGAATTTATCCCGTTTACTGATTCAGTGGGTGGAAAGAAATTGTCTCTTTTTGTCAAATACTGCTTTGGAAAGCTGTCGTCTTCATTTGAAGTGGAATATGGATCATGAATCTTGTTGTGCTGCTCGTAATAATATGCTGTATTTCTGTAATACCGATGAAGGCAGAACCTGAAAATACAGACGTTTTTCTTCATGCCTCCTCTTCCTCTTCTCATTAATTACTGTCAGGTTCATTTCCGTTTTTCTGGTGTACAATAGTGAGAGCAAACCAGAAATACATCAGTCTGAAACACTCACAAAAGGTTGAGAATTGATCTGGAATTGATCACTTGTCCACTGGCTCATTAGACGCTTGAATAGGGGTTTTGAGGGCAGAGTCTGCTTTTTAATTAAGATTCAGGCCCAGTATTTTTGCTATGTGTTCAACCACAGTTAGAATATAAATTGATTTTGTTTTATTCTTCATATCCAGTTTGTCTGTTTGTCCATCCGCCTGCTCTAATGACAAGCTTTTGGATCATCGTTAGTGGAAGTAGTGACCTTTCTCTCTGTGACTGATGAAATAATCTGTTTGGTAATGCACATCCTAACACAAGGGATCAAATATTCACGCTATTAAAGGCGGTAATGTTGAGCCAAAAGGAAAAGTATCCAGAGAAGAAAATCAGTCTTGGATTTCATGATTTCTTTAGCAAAATATTTATGTTTTAGACAAATGGTTTGTGGACATTACCCTGGAGCTCAGTGGATACTTTCTTGGAACTTGCTGATTATTTTTCAAGAAATTATTATTAAAAACTCTTCTGGAACTTACTGGATACTTTCCCAGATCATATTCAATACCCTCTTGAATAATCCTGATCACCTTTCTGGAACTTTCCCAAATGCTCCTGGAATTTTTCCTGGGACTTATTAGGGAGCTTCCTTCAACTTTATGGCTGCTTTTCTGGGATTTACTTTTTTTAAAATATTCACTGGATATCTCTACAAAACTTTCCTGCAATTCACTACATACATTTCTGGAACTTACTATTAAATATTTTTAAACTTTCTGGGAACTTATTAAGTACATTCACAACTCTGAAGCGTCCCAGAACTCAATGGGCACTTTCCTAGAATTTCCCACTTCTTGGATATTTTCCACTGTTTGTTTTTGTTATAGTTATTGGTTAAATTCCTGGAGCTTTGTCCCCACTCACTAGTTATTTCTGGAGCTTTTATACCAGGCACTTTCCTGGTTATTGACCAACAGATTCAGTTTTTATATGTAAAAACTGATCTATATGTAAAATTCTACACCAGACGAAGCTTATTTCATAAATCAATTTGAATCAATTTGAATTTTTTCTCTCATGTACAAATTGTAAACTAACACAGGCCTCCTATACAGTGATGTCTCTCTCAGAAGACACCCCAAGCTTTTTCACACCAGTTTTTTTTTTTTTTTTTGCCATCTGTAGCTCTGGTTAGTTTAGACAGAAGGTGCAAAGTAAACCATAGTAGGA
>NW_006799983.1:2675586-2692126 GCF_000485575.1 Poecilia formosa | reverse complement strand
CTTAAAGAAAGGTAAACTCCGTGGACGTGATGCTAGCAAAGCTAGCTGTACAGAGACACATGTTGCATCTGCGATGAAAAAAAGTTGTCACTCATGCGCTGAATTATTGTGTGGAGGTGTTAACTGAGGTGTCGCATATATGGGACAACGCTGTGACCAAAGTGCAGTATAGTGTGATATGACATTCAGGAACGATCCGATTCTTCTGGACGGATCTTTACTAAGTCCTAAAGGACTGAAGCCTCACTGAGAGCCGTTCTTTGTTTTTGTGATGCTCTGCGTGCGTACAATGCAGTAGCTATTATTTTATTTCATTAAAATATATAGATTTATTTAACTGACGAATAAATAAAACAACAACGTAAGAACGCAGAGCATGCTCACTGCTTTGTTTTTGTCACCTGTCATGGTGGCAGACATTGCAGCAGGAGGGAGGATGAGAACAGTCACCTCCCTCTGCTTGGCTACTTCTTTCTTGTTGTGCCTTGGACAGTGTTCATAGTTGCACGTTGTTTACCGTTAATTGTTATGTTTAATGGCGGTTTCTGACATGGGCAACCGCCCAGGGCGTTATCTTTTTAGGGATGCCAGGAGACCTCTGTGGATTGTAGCACAGAGATGAGAACAAAGCAGAATGAAGAAAAGTTTGAATTGATACTGGTTAATTTATTTCAGCTCTAAGTATTTAATATCTAGGAGTTTTTATGTGAATGTGGACCTTTCAGATCAATTTGAGAACTAATTTTGATAGGTACACTTAATTTTATTGTGTCATGTAGCGCAGGGTGCTGGTCTTGACTTGGTCTCGGGTTCGGTGGTCTTGACTACAACACTGCTATGTGGCTCCTTGGTTGCATGTCCTATATTCAGCAAGTACTTTTACTTTTAATACTTAAGTATTTTTAAAAGCCAGTACTTTTTTACTTTTACTTAAGTACAAATGTTAATGTGGTACTTTTACTTTTACTTGAGTACATTTTTGTCTGCGTATTTGTACTTTTACTTAAGTACATATTTTGAGTACTTTCTCCACCACTGTATACAGTGATGTCTCTCTCAGAAGACACCCCAAGCTTTTTCACACCAGTTTTTTTGTTTGTTTGTTTGTTGTTTTTTTTGCCATCTGCAGCTCTGGTTAGTTTAGACAGAAGGTGCAAAGTAAACCATAGTAGGAGGGAAAAAAAGTGTTTATCATCCATGCTTGGAAATCTCTTTTTAATAAAATTATATACACTATTGAGCACTGATTTGTATGAATGGTTTCTGCAGTGGAATGAGATATGGTTGGATAAATCTCTCACTACTGAAACTTACACATGATGCTTGGGAATCATCATTATATAGTAATTAAAAATCATATCCGCCTCATTAAGCAAAAATATTATCAGTCTCAAGACTTTAAATATCTTCCTATCTGAACAGTCAATGGCAGAGAGCCTAAATTACAAACATTTTGAAAGAGATGAGAGGAAGATGTCATGGATATATCAGATTTATTAACACCTTAGCTGAGAACTGAATGATCATATTGGATCTAGCCTCTAAAATAATCAATGTTTAAGCTGTTAATCATCGCAGTAAAATTATTAACTAAGAAGCCATAAACAAACAACCAAACAGGGACTCATACTGACGGGATTCTAACTGTTGGCGAAAGCACTTTTCAATTTTATTTAGCTGGCAAAAATCAAATTTACCTGATCAAATGGTTTCTCTCTCTCTCTGACTGACTGTCAGTTTTTGAATGGTCGCAACACGTTCCAGTGTTACTGCTGTTTTGAGACAGATACTTGTTTACTTTTTGGGAACGGCCCTGGGGCTCCAGATGCAGCCAGGTGTCTCGGCCTTGACCTTCCTGGTTGTTAAGGATCACCAGCAGCGGCTGGTGAGAATACTGGAAGGATGTAATTCAGAAATGTAAACAATCTGAAAAACTGTCTTCCTGAAAGCTCAAAGAATGTCAACAAAGTGGACTATAACAGACTCAAGGACACAAATCAGAGTTTGTGTTGCGTCTCTGCTGGTCAGAGGATCATCATTGTGTCTGAACCACTGGCTTTCAGTGCACTCTCTTCTTCTTCTTCTTCTTCACTTTACTGACTTAGCTATCAGAACTACACAGAAGAAATTGTTTTTGTCACGTCTGTACTAGAAAACTGTCAGGAAAAATAGATTCTACTTTTTTTTTTTACAGAGTCTGTAAAATCTAAAAGATGAACACTGTCTGGAGGTACTTGGAGAGCTCTGAAATATTCTTACCTTGAGAGATGAACAAGGTCACATTCAGAGTTTTGAGAGATTTTCAGTATTGTGTACAGAGAGTTTGTAAAGATCCACAATCAAATAATTTCACAAAATGTTCCTCCAGAGTTTATCCTGCTATTTTCTTACTAGGAAAGCCATTTGCTCAGAAAGAAATTGAAACATTGATGATGTTTTTTCAGCGTGGCCTATGGCTCTCAAGTGGCCAGAAATGTGATTTTTAGTGTGATAAACTCCACAGGGTTCAAGACTCTTTTGACAAAACCAACTGGCCCAGCGTTCTTTCTGACCTCCATGACATCGTCTATCACTCCGCTCATTAATATTTCACTTTATCCTCTGAAAGCCTACAAGCCTTACATGCTGTCAGGAAAAATGTCAGGGATTTAATCACACTGTTCTCAGCTTTCTCAACACTTTGACAGAAAATGTCTGAATACTTTTTGAATTGTTTGAGCATCACCTCAAAGAATTCATCACAGGATCAAGGGATTGTCTGCTCCAGTGTGAAAGACTCCCTCTGTCTCTCTTCTGCTCTCATTTCTGTGGGAGCGATGAGTTCTCGTTGGCTCATGGCTGCGGGGCAGAGTAAATTATTAAGGCCTGCTCTTTATTTGTCCATAAATGCTGCCTCCCTCCTGCTTTTCCATCTCCAGGTCCCACATGTTTTAATCTTCCTCTCCTCACTCAACACTCTGCCCGTTAAGGGAAAGACTGAATAGGAAAAGAAGTCACTGCAGAGGGTGAGGAAAACAACAGAGGATGGGAAAATAACAAAAAGACAAATGAAATCTGTGGTGGTGGACAGGAAGGAAGACAAAAAATGACATGGGGAAATTGGGGCGGGAAAAAAGAGCTTTGCAGACAGAGGTGCAGAATTGACAAAAGGGGGAGTTTGGAAATGAATCCCCCTCTCAGGCTCTTTGTAATCCGCCACACCTGCAAGCAGCTGTGTTTTGACACCCGTATTTGCCACAGGAAAACAGGCGCTGGCTTTACAGCAACCGCTGGCTGGACTCTGTGTGCTCTGTAAGCGTCTGCTCGCAAACTGAAACGGAGAGGCTGCCGTCATTAAAGAGCTGCTAAACTGCCAAGTGTCTCAGGGAGGAGAGAAGACTGAAGGGAGGAGACACAGAGAGCTGAAAGAAAACAGAGTGTTGTTTTCATTTCCATCAATAATTCAGGATATGTATCATCCCCTGTTGTGCACGGAGGCAAACTTCATGCCTCAGCAATTTTAACAACGTCTGACAAGCCCACACATGCCTGTGTTCCCACACACCCAAGCGAACAATAACCCTAGGATTAGGAACTGTTTGTGTCTGTCTGCAAACACAAATATAACTTATGTAAATGTAGGATTATTCCCTGAGGAAGTCTGGCAGTAGAAAAGATGTGTTTTCTTTATTAGCACGCTTTATTTAGTTGCTGATGTTGTTTGAATCCTACAGGCAGCACTTGCTTTATCATTTGAACCAAGATCTTCGTCATCTGACCCTCCCTTTTGTTAAACATATTAGGAATGTAGTTGTTCTCTCCTATTTGTACTGTACTGACCTTGGTATGTTCTGAAAAGTACAACCAATGAATTGGACTACACAACATAGTTTAAAAACATAATTTCTGCCTTTAGCGTCATGAAACTCTGTAGTTATTTTGGTTTTATGGCTTCATATTTTAAAGCTACTAAATCAGACTCATTGTAGATTTTTTTTATTCTTTAACATATGTCATCATCTGCTTTATTATTTTGTGTTAAATTGTTAGCAAAAATCTACTCTCCAGATAACAATCTTCCACACAAATGCAAAGTTAGCCTGACATGATGATCCTCATAATGAAGGACATAATCTTGTTCAACTGTTTTTATCTACATTTAACAACAAAACTGGGAAGACTGTTTTGTTAGAGATTTTAGACATTGTTGTGTCCTAGTTTGCAAGTAGATGTCCAATTCCCACGGCTCAGTTGTTCTCCTCTTGTGTCAGAAGAAGCTTCCTCTTCCTGTTCAACTGTCAATCACTCCCAGTTACAAATGGCTGATGTTCATCAAATAAGGCTGCAGAAATCAATGCAAGGAGATACATTAAACACCGAGTCTCGACTTATTGACAGTCCTCAAAATATAGGTACAATATTCCTTGGCTTTGTGTAAAATCATGAATCCAGATGTGTTTTGTTTTTGTCAAGACAAATCACTGGAGAGCTGCAAAAGTTAACCTAGTTTATAAAATCAGTTCAGTCGTGTTAAAAGGAATTCATTCATTCATAGCTCGCCAACTAAACATTCTGTTCAAAGTTTAAACATGAACTAGTTCTCGTTCATTTACCACTATTTTTCTTAAATTAAGTTTATAAAAATATATATGTGGGGTATTTTGCTTTTGTTTTTTGTTTTTCTGGTTTTATGTTTTTGATCTTTTATGGCATGTGTTTGACCATATATTCTTTATTTTCTTTTTCCTTGTTTTTACTATATCACTGTGATTATTGGCTATTTTAGTTAGATCATGCCTTTTCTTAATTCAATGTGTTTAGCTATTCCTTTTAGATTTATTTTCTTGTCTGTTCCAGAGTTTATTTACTATTCCTTGTTCCTCTGGTTAATCTCTCTTATACTCTCCCCTCACAGCTGCACCCTGTTTTGTAATTATTACCGGTCTATTTTCTACCAACCCCAGTATTCAACCACATCTTTTTCACTCGTTGGTTTCCTCTGCTACCTTAATGAAACTCGCATAAAGGTAACAGACTTCCTGTGTTCTGACTTCCTGTGCTCTTGTGTTTTGTAAGTCCTTATTTAATTATTTTTCATTAAATAGTTTAATCAACTCTCTACTCTGTCTAAATTTAATACATTTTGGGTTCAGTTATGACCATAAAATCATGACAATATGCAGGTCATGATGCGATTTCCCAGTCAGCATATTGATAATGTCATTCAAAAGCATTTATAATCTACTTTAAAACAGTTCAACGCTCTCCTTTAGTCTCTGCTCACATGAAGTGTATTTTATAATGGCTGGGTTTCTATAGTATCTGCTTTCATTGACATATTATTATGCCTTTGTCATCATGACACAGGAAGGCGAAACTCTGACTGAAAAGTGGTCCATTTAGTCTAAGCTTGTACTTTCATTGAGTTTCAATCTTTCCAGTTCCAGTCCTTACTGGCAGGATTTAACAAAGGTTTTTTTTGGGGGGGGGGTTTGCCTTTGGACTGTTATCCCACAGTCAAAATCTCACAGTAAAACTAAATAGACACCAAGTACCGAAAGCTGTAACTGTATTGGGAGAAAGAAGGGAGAAATGCACTTGGCAGTGAAAAGGCTCTGGTGTTCCTTTGTAAAATCTTGATTTTGTTAAATCACATTAGCTGAAAACTGTTCAGTCGTGTAAGCTAAGGCAGAATCTGTGCTGTTGTTTCAGCTAGACTTATCGGTAAAGGTAGGACAGGATGCAGCTTCTCTAGTCATCTCTGCAGTATTTCCCCCTAGTACAAATTTTTTTATTTAATCTATTAGTTAGTATGGTTAGGGCATGGGACTTATGTATTTATTCTTACATTCAAGTGATCTAATTAGTAAATAGAACCCAAATGTATGTAATTCAGTCTCTAAAAAATAAATCTGTTGTGTTGTCATACTGATCTCTGCATTTCCATCACACAGCTGGAGCTGGAGCTGGAGCAAAGCGCTGTTCAGTATCTAGAAGTGCAAGGCACTTCTAGACAAAACATTTGCAGATGCAACATTCAACAAAGCCTGGTTCTAAAAATACACCCTGGTTCTAAAAATACACACAATTTCCGATTTTTCTTTCGCAAAAAAAGAAAAACCTAAGATAAATCCCCAAACAATAGGCGGAAATGTTGTGGTTGTTGTAATTTGACAAACTGCTAAGAAGAAAAATCAAAAGGCATTACCAGTTATACATGGGATTGAATTGTGACAAATTTCTTTTGCAATAAATACTGTAGCTTAACAGGTGCCTGAAGAGGAAGAAAAACGCATTAAAACAATTTAAAAATAACAACATCTATGAAGCCCAGAGCTTCACAGAGGAGTCACTTGGAGCAGAGTTTTATTTTTCTAAATTAGGGATTCGAATGTCTGTTTTTCACTGCTGCCAGCTTCATCCTCATCATCACCTCATCACCATTATCATCCTTCGCCTTCTCTTGCTTTAGAGTTGCCTTACTGATGCACCCCTCCACAAATGTGGTTACATTTGGCCATTTTTATTTCCCCTGCCTGCTGTCAGCTCTCTCCATCCTCTCAGGCAATTAGAGGGGAACCAGAGCAGGCAAGCCAGACCCGAGTCATTATGGTGCGTCTGTGTATGTGGGAATGCATGTGTATGAGTGTGGGTATCTACCCAGGTGATGTGCTTAAAGGAAGAAGAAAGAAGCCATTTTCTCTGCACACAGAAAAGAAAGCATGGATCAATGTAATTGGACAGTTTGGTTCACACTCGGGTAGCACAAAGAGTGTAGTGTGTGTGTGTGTGTGTGTGTGTGAGTGGATTTTGGCCTCCATTTAAACACATGCGCCCTGAGACTTTTCTGCTTTGCATTTGTGTTAATAAAACATGGCAGTAAAGGTGTATCAAGCTGTGGTTGGGTGCAGAGGGAGACCTCGCCTCTGATACAAGATCAAATAAAGACTGCGTGTGTTTGTGTGAGAGCGTGCCTGCGTGTACTCGTTTATGTCAGCCATTTAGGACCTTTTCTGGTAAATTCATTAGCCTCCTAAATAGTCCTTATAGGAACCAAAGCCTGGCCCTAATGCGACAAACCCCCATCTTAATTTTTGCTTAAAATTAGGGTTAGGAATATCCTGGTAATGTTCTGGTTGGTGCTAGGAACAAAAACATTTACTAAAATGAATGAAAGTCAATAAAAAGTCACAATAAGAGTGAAATATATAAACTCTCCATGTCTCTACGCCTTCAGTCTTTTTCTTGTGCTGCCACTTGCTTTTTTAAAACGATCTTCATTCACTAACTTTTCTTAGACATAAACTGTACAAAATGAGAGAAATGATAAAAAAGGGGAAAAAGTAAAATGGATAGGATGTAATAAAATGGGATATAAACAGAGCAGAGAGGGGTGAGCAACAGGAAGGAGTTTAATTAATCCTGCTTTTTGGGTTGGCTGCTGCTTGCACTGTGTTTGATGACAGACGGGAGACAAAAGGTGGAGAAGATTCAATTAAAAAACCCATTCTTATTTCTTTTTCATCTCTACTATTAGTTACTCTTAGGGGAAAGGAGATTACACAATCTGTTTGGAGCTTAAACTCACTGCCTGAATGCAGATGAAGACAAATACACACGGATCTCATTGAAGGCATTCTTTGATCTGTGTGGTTTCACTATTGACTGATGCGATGGAGGGATGAGAGAGAAATTAGCGGCTGAAGGTGGTCTGGATTGTAATGAAATCTGACTCAGCATTCCCTGAGGAAATGAACATTTGTTGTGCTTATATACCCACGAGGACCATGTTTTTCTATCCTCATAACTTTTTTGTTGAAAGTAGTCAGTTTTTGACATTGATGCCAATTTGAAGATGAAAAACTGTTCATTTTTGTGAGGGAAAGATGTTCTAGACAAAGGGAGAAAGATTAAATAAGTGTTCACCAGGCTAAAGTAAAAACATGCTAAGGTTGATATGTTGGTATGGCAAGAAAAAAGTGTCTCGGTTCTTGATTAACTGGGTTTTCAGTGGGGTTTTGTTTGGATGGCTGTTTGGTCGATGCAAAGAGAATCCAATAAGACATAGTTGAAAAAAGATATTTGAATACACTGCATAAAAAGACATGTAATCTTTGCTCGGTCAACTGACATTAAATCAGGCTAGTGTTTTCCTGTTTTAGATCAGGTTATCACCAAAATTTTCTCTATGTGTCAGTTCAGGGAGCAGACAGGTTCTGTGTTCCAGAGATGAAGGTTTTTTGATGTCAAACGTGTGTACTTACCCCAGAAGAAAAGCAAAAAATCTTGTAAAATGGCCGACTGGAGCTAAGAGAGTGAATGTCATTATCCAAAAGCAGGTACTGTACCAAAATGGGCTGAAAGGCCATTCAGAGAGGAAGCCATCAGTCCGAAAACAACATAAAGTCGGTTTTCAGATGCACTTGGGGACAAAAACCTTATTTTTTTGAAGACATATCTTGTTGCATGATTAAGATAAACTTAGAGTGCTTGGACACGATGAGCATTATTACATTTAAAGAAGAAAGAGGGAAGTTCAGAAGCCTGATAACTCCATCCTGACTGAAGTTCCAAGCTGACAGCATCATGTTGTGAAGTAGTTTTGTTGCAGGAGGGACTGGTGCGCTTCACCAAATTAAATTACATTGTCAGGAATAATTATATGACGACACTGAAGACACATCTCAATACATTAGCCAGAAATTTAAGATACACAACAAAGTCAATTATTGGAATAGCAGTGAGTTATTCCAGTTTTGTTTGGAGAAAAATTGCCAAGAAATTTAGCAAACTATTGTGAAAATGTTGAGGAAGGATACAGAAAATATTTGACTCATGTATGACAAGTCAAGTTTATTTGTATAGCACATTTTAGCGACAAGGCGGTTCAAGGTGCTTCTCGTCATAAAAACACAGAAATACAAAGTCATAGAGCACACAGTCAACAAGTGAAGCTAGCTTAGCTGTTAATTAACCAGCTAGCTCTTCTACATCTGTCAATTAAAAAAAATAAGTTTGAAAGGCAATCCTTTCAAAATAATCAAATTTAAAAATACTATAAAGTATTCTCTCTGCCATTATTCTGACAGAGAGAAAACTCTATTTAATTTGGGGTATTTAGTACTCAAATTAAATAAACATAATAATCTTTGATTAATTTATCTGTAATCTCACTTACTTGTGAGGGTTTTGTCTGTTGCTCCTTCATGTGTCATGTGGGGGCCGTAATAGTGTGGCTCAATGTTGAGAGGTAATTATTTGCTCGGCCAGTCTGAGCCTGCTTTAAATCTCAAGGATGGACTACCCGACGGTTACACAAACAAAATGTGGGTGCGTATGTGGTCTGAACGAGCTGCAGGCTCTGTGACTTGACTGTTAAAGTGTTTTTTTTTGTTCTGTGCATGCACACAGTGAAGGTATGTTAAAGGCACAGCTCACCCATTTGGTCAGATCGATTCATCGTTCACTACAACTACAGTTTTTGTGGGTCTGAGCCTTCAGAAAATGAGCAGCAAGTTTGACAATCGCATATACATTCGCATAAATGCACTTGTTCCTCTGTGTGTCACAGTATAACAGCAGGGATAGGGAGCAGGAAATTGAGGTTAGGAAGGAGACTGAAGACAAAAGCAAAGAGAAAGGTGGTGAGAAAAGGGAGGCTTTAAAATGAGAAAACAAGCCATGGAAAAGAATATGGGAGAAAAGAGAAGTAAAATAGAAAGGCACTGGATGAAGGACAGTAGAGGATGACAATGGGTCATGAGAGATGGGTTGAGCATCACAACAGGGCCAGACAGAAAATAGTCCATGTGCTGTGGCCCCATAAAATCTTTTTATGGCAGCGTTTCCCGGGTGATGGGCATTTTGTTTTTATTTGGCTCAGTGTTGGTGATTATGTGGGTTTCAGAGTGTGTAGGTGAATGTTTATAGAGTGCAAAGCGTGCAGGAAGAGGACTGAAGACTTACCACAAAAAATACTTACCACAGGAAATGATTCAAATGTTGTCACATTTCAAGCACAATCGTTGTGTTTTATTGGGATTTCATGGGATAGACCAACTCATAACTGTTGTGAAGCAGAATAAACAGTATAGAAAGTTTTCAAAAATGTACTAAATAAAAACATGAAAAAAGTCTCCATCTCTTCTTTATCAATACTTCAGTGGGCTGAAGTATTGATAGATCTCTTTGGTTATGTCTCTACTAGATTTATACACTTAGAGACTGAATTTTATGCCCAGACAGATTGGATGGCGCAAGTCTGGAACAGATGTTTTTAAATCTTACCACAGATATGCATCTCAATTCAGATCTGAACTTTGACTAAGCCATTTAAAGACAGAGATATACATTGTATCTCTGGCTGTATGTTTAGTGCTGTTGTACTGCTGGAAGGTGAACTTTCACCCCAGTCTTAAGCCTTTTTCAGGCCTCATCCTCATCAACTGAGACCAGCTTCTCTGCCTAGGCTAAAGAAAATCATCCCTTCCACCACCATGTTTCACTGTAGGGATGGCATGTTCAGGGTACTGTGCAAAGTAAGTTCTCCACTACAATAATGTTTCACACGTGGGCAAGAAAAAAAACTTTAATTTTGCTCTCATCTGACCAGAGCACCTTCTTCCATTTGCTGTGCCGCCACCGAGGCCTTAGGCAAACTTTAAATTGGATTTCTTATAACTTTTTTTTTTTATCAACAGTGGATGTATTCTTCCCACTCTTCCATGAAAGTCAGAATTTTGGAGTGCATCTCTAATAGCTGTCCTGTCCTACACCAGTGCTGTGCAGCTAATCTAGAGCTGCTGTACATGCATATGTTTAACCTGCCACTCTCCCATAAGAGTTCAATAAAACACAGTGAAGCCTGTGGTTGTAAAGTGACAAAATGTGGAAAAAGTTTGTGACAAACTGTTTTGTTTGCGTGCCATTGTGTTCATGCTTGAATGAGCAAATGCGTGAGGAATACATGGAGCCTTCAGTTAGCAGGATAACTTATAGTGTTTTTGTGCCTGTTTGTGCTGAAGAGTCATAAAAGTGCACAGAAACGTTTTGAGCGATCGACTTGGACCACCCCGGACAGGAGACTAATAACACAGGCAGCTGTATGAGGGATTCTGCCAAGTGACCAATGATTGTTTCAAACAAAAGTGGGCAGAAAGTAAATAGCCCATAGCTTCAGCCGTCCCCTAGGAGCAATGTTCCGAAATTCCCCACAGTGGGATGACATTTTTGTAATGAGTATTGCAAAAAATGCTCTGGTTAATCTGCAGCGCTCAATAGCAAGTTTTCAGGATAACTCTTTAATACAGGGGCGTTTACAATCAGCAGCGCACAAATGAAATGTAGAATCCATTTTCATTTCCGAGAACCCATCTCGGGGAATGAGAATGGATCGAGGCCAATGCAAAATTTATACTCAGACAAGAATAAAGTCATTAAAATCAATGTGCATGACAAGTAAACAAATTAATAATTTAGTTCTTCAGGACCAGCGATGAGAGGCATCCAGCCGAAGAGCAGACAAATCCTTTGAGAATCTGAGGGAGCTAAAAAAGACCAAAGTGATGCAGAGGAAGCTTGGCAACATCAAAGACTTCTTTTCCCAATCTTCTCACAAGAGGAGAGGAACCAAATCACTGCAGGGATGTGCAGGAAGATTATTTGCAGTGAAGAACAGCGGCTGCTACATGGCAGCGAATGATTGATGCCTGTAAACAGATATGGGGATGTGCCAAATTTCTACTCAGTTCATTTAATAACATTTTCTAGCAGCATTTGTAGCTTGTTTATTTCAGTGGGAGTGTATTTTACATGACTGTGTGAAAAATACTCTGCAGTAAACGACTACTTAGAGCTCCGCAGTAACACAAAATTGCCTTCCCTCCGCCCAAAATGATGGTGTTATTCAGCACATTAAATTTTATCACAAGAGTGCATGTAACAAACAAAGAACTTACACAATCCTCACACAGTGTTCATTTTATACACAGACATTGTGCGGTACGAAGATGAGCTGCGCAACATTTTATACCAACCATGCATCAATTTGTACCACTTTGGGACTCTTCGTATCCACTCTGATAATTGGTAATTTAAAGTAGTAGTACTTACTCTTAATCTACTGTGAAAAAAAGTCTCCAATAACTTAAGTTATTTCGACCTGATTAGTGGTCAGTCTGTGGTGATTCAAGACCGAAATGACACAAACAGAGATCAGAATCCCAATCCAATGGAAATAACAACAAATGTTGTGTAGGTAGAATACACAGATAGTTTCGAATTCAATCAATCACGTCTAGACCAGCTCTAGACTAAAAAAATAGTTTGTCAAACTATTTTTATGGTAATTAAAATGTTTTCTCTCAAGGGAAATACATTTCTATGTGTCTTCAGATGATAATATACTTCTAGTATTAAGAGAAACATACAAATGAACAATAGATACATAAGCATGAAAGGGTTTGTCTAACCATATAAGTACGTAGTTAGAGATGAAATGACAACAAAAGGACTCACCTGGAGTGGTTGTTAGACTAAAAACTTTGTTTTTCCGATGAGATGTTTGTGTGGTAGGATCTTTTTGTAGTTTGTAGTTTAAAAAAAAATTAAAAAGTCCACAACATCTGGAAATGTAAAACTAAAATCCCATGCCAGAATCCTCAGAAGGATTGGTTCCTTGCTTCCGCTGAGCTTTTTATTTGTTGGTGCCTGTGATTCTGTTGTTTGTATATTGAGTCTGTGGTATTGATTTCTTAAAATAACAGGGTGGTCCAAATAACAAGAACACACTGAAACCAAGCAGCAGCCCTGTTCCTCAAACTCTGGCAAACAAAAGCGGCCGGTTGAGTTGACCCTATTCAACCGCTCCTTTCAGTCTGCCAAACCTGAGTCTGCAAGAGCAATTTATGAGAAACACAGCTCCCATCTGTGTAATTCACAATCTGACCTCGGCTGTTTGACTTATTGATTTTTGCCAGAGTGGGGTTTCTGAAGCATTTCTGCCGCCCCGTTTGTAGGACTCAGTCCAGAACACGATGTCTTCCGTCTCTGGGCCTGCAGCTCGTTTTCTGGTTGTCCAGAGGTTACTGCGGAAAAGGGAGACGGTGTTCTGGTCTGGATGCCCTTAGGTGTCTGGATGTAGCGACTCCCACAGGAAACACTGGTCTCTGATAATTTATTTCCTATGTATAGCTGCTGCATTGCAGATGAAGACTGGGAAGGGGAAGAAATGGTGAAGAAGAGCAGCAATGGATGGTGAAGAGCAATGGTTTGTGAAGACTCAGAAAAAAGGCAGTTGGTGTAAAAGCTTTGAGGGTACATGTCGATGGTGGTTGAAACTCAAATTAAATTTTATCCTGAAGGACACTCCGGTGACATGAAAGTGGCTGTGCTCTGATTGGAGTATCTGGTGAAAGCAGAGTTTGAAATTGCAGCTTTTTTGCAACAGATTGCTCAGGAACAAGAGGAGGAACAAAGATGTGTAAAGAGGAGAAGACCTGAAGGGTGGGAATGAAAGCGGACGCATCCTTCAGCTCTTTACATTTACGAGTTTTTGATAAAATTATTGACATAGCATAATAATGTTATTATACTGAGAAAGATTAATCATTTCAGAACTTTTTCCACATTAAATATGTCTTGTGTTTTTGATAACTAAAAGATTAGCTAAATTAACCCCTTTATACTAATACACTGTTAGAGAACCATTTGACTCAAATACATTCAGCCCTAATGAGTAAAAACCTTTAGAGTAGAATATATATTTTTTTACCAATTCATCCTAAACCCATAGTTTCCAGAGAAGCTACTAAATGTGAAAATTATCTCATTCTACAAATGGATCAATAAGGAGAGGGGTACTAAACAATCCACCTCATTGTTTTCCAATCAAAGTGGAAATGTTTTCCACTTTGATTGGAAAACATTTTGAATTATGTTTCTCCGTTACTCATAAAAAGACAAGATGGAAACTCCCCAGGAAGGATGCCAAGTGGCTGGCAGTAACACTGAAGGGGCTAAAAAAAACTTCTGGTTAGTACAGAATGTGATCTACATGTGACAATAGTCTCCATGCATTCTTCATATGACTGATCAGAGGAGACGAGTTCAAGACAGAACCTTTTACTTCCTAATAAAATGTGGCTAAAATCTTCCAAAACAAAAAGGTAACTCTGGCACGAACACAACACTGAATATCACCAGATGAATATATGCACAGTGAACATGTTTCAGCATCATGCTCTGATATTAGTTTTCTCCAAATAGACTTTTTTTGTCAAGATGAATAAAATAGTAAACAGAACTGAAACATCCCCTACTGTTTTTTACAGTGTGTATTTTGGGTTGGTAGCATAAGAGAGCTTCAAGAATTGAGCAGTTCAGCTGCCGTTGGAAAACACCATGGCAGATAAGTGACTTTTGACAGATTTCAATATCTGCAACTGAGGTGGAAGGGGCTCAACTTTGCACATCTGAGCCACAGTTTGACTCCAGAAATCCACGATGGCTTTTGTCACAGATGGTGACAATCATCTTCAGAACATTAACTGGTGCAAATTAATATTGTGCATTCATCCGAGTTGCCAACTCTTCAGGTATGGAAATGAATGAAAAGGAGAATATAATATGGGGGCAAATGTATTTACAGAATGTATAAAATATCTCATTCTCTAAATGTGTTTATCCAATCCATCCTTCTGTAGGTTCAACATTTTACACCAAACATTTGATAAATATATCCCTTAAATCCAAAGTGAACTTTTGTCAGTTATTCACTAAAACTGTCAGAAAAAGACTGAGATATGGAGATAAGATGCATACTGAGAACTTTGGAAATGTGTAATTGTGAGATGTGGAGGAACCTCCGCGTAGAGCTCCGTCACTCTCTCTCCTCTGTCTGCTTCTTTACACTCCACTCTCAGCTCGCTCCCTTCAGTCGCGGTTAACGGGCGTGCGGTTGCCAAGAGAGACGCGCGTGAAGAGCAGCGTGCAGCTTTTACGGTAAAGCGGCACGGGATCGTCCCCGCCATTTCCTCGAGCCGAGCCCTGGAATGTCGAACAGTGGCTCGGGCTCTTCCTCGCGGAAGGAGTTCGATGTGAAACAGATCCTCCGGATCCGATGGAGGTGGTTCGGTCACCCCGCGGTTCCTCCGCCTCCCTCCCCGCCACTCGGAGACTACTTCAGCGCGAGGAGAACCGGAGGCAGCGCAGCGGACGGTCCCTCTATTAGCGGCTGCAGCAACTTAAAATCATCTGGCGTTAACCCGAGCGTGGGCTGTCACAGCGGGCTGGTGGCCAGTGGGAGCGCCGGGTCTAACCTGTGTAACGGCAGCGGTAGAAAGTTTGCTGATCCAGCGGGGAGTCGGGGAGGTCCGGCTGGAGCTTCTGGAGCCACGGGGAACTCCTGTACCCGCTCCCTCAGCCAGCCAGAGTGCAGAAGCTCCGCCGCGGCGCTCTCCTGGATTTCTCCACCGCCTCGTCGCCGCGCTCGTCCGGTGACAAACATGGAGCCCCCCGGCGAGGCCCCGGTGCCCCAGCTGGTAGTTGAGGCTTCGGCTCCCGCTGGGGCTGAGAATGAGGTGGAGCCGGCGGCGGGAGCGGCGGGGACCGAGGAGAACAACCACCCGGAAACTGACTCCAGCTCCTGCAGGTAGGATGGGGATGAGAGGGTTGCTTTTATTTCTCACCTCAAAAAAGAAGTTACCAAACACTTGAAAGTAAAAAAAAAAACTTTATACTTTAAGCCATTTTTGTTAGACTTAAGAACATAAACTTAGGCAAAAAGTTTTGACAAGTGAAGACAATTGTATCCCCCCTAATGTACTTATTCTAATGACCAGTGGCGGTTCTCGTATAAATTGGGACATGGGAGAGGGTCCTCCATGTCCATCCCTTCCTTTACAAACCAAACATGCACCCACTCCCCTGACAGTCTATTCTGTGAAAAAAGAGAAAACTTTATGTAACTCTTCAGAAACATAAAGAACTAAATAAAATTGATCTGACAAGCGAACAGATGGCCAGACACAATTTCAGCTTTTTAAAATCTCTGTCTGAGTGAAATGCAAACTTTCAGAACATCTAATTAATATTTGAGATTTAAATTATGTTTGTTTGTTTGACTGTATTTGATAGTTCACTCAGGGCTGCTCAGAGACCTCTGATATACCCAGTAAGATTTTCTAAAGTAAGTGTCACCAACCTTTTTGCAACTGAGAGCTACTTCATACCTACTAGGTGATACAAAGGGCTACGAAATTGATGCACATAGTTTACTTTTAACTATGTCACTTAAAGTTAAAAAATGTATTTAATTTTGGAACAGCTCTGTTGCGTACTCGTATGATCTCCTAGGCCACCATGTTGGTGACTCCTGGTACACAGATGCATAAAATATGACTTACACGTACAAACAAAACATGCCTTCAATCTACAGTGACCCTACTGCCAAGAAAGTGTTAAAAATGAAGAGTGGTTCACATGGTGTGACTGGTCTAAATGTGTACTATTTTTAACCAAAGATGTCTAATGCAGTCCACACACTGAAACAGCCCTTCAATTT
>NW_006799983.1:2412360-2673018 GCF_000485575.1 Poecilia formosa | reverse complement strand
GTTGCTATGATGAACAGCCAGCACACCATTTGGTAAGTTCTTGAACTTGTGTAAACACAGACAGAGCTGGTTCCAAAGGAAAACGCATAAATGCTGCGGCAGAAACACAACATGTCACTTCCACCGAGCTGAGAGCACCAAGAGAGGCTGGGGGTAATTTAAGGGTTCGTCAGACATTTTGTTGTCTTTCACAGTGAAGGTAATTTGATCCGGAGAAGTAATGGCTCATAGAAATCTGCTATTCATTACGAGGGAAACTACATTTAAAATAATAAATAATAAGTAGGTAGAGATATTTGATATATTTTTAATAGAATTGCAAATGTGTAAAGTTGTTAATCAAAAGAATGTAACCATAAATTATACGAGCGCGCTATGTAGTACAGTTTGAAGGATCTGGTACAGTCCTGATTTTTTAAGACTTGATTTCTGTTTTGCTCCATTGAGCCCCTTATTTTTGTTTTATCCGAGGAGAAAATAGCAGCGTGTGACTCAGTAATTTCCAACATCCATTGCTGTAGTCAGATTCACACTTGTACTCTTCAGATGTGCCAGAGTGTCATTACTCTCCTAACTGTGTTGCTGAAATTGTTTTGTCCCTTATGTCGGGGTTTTTTGGTGAGTATTTTTATGCTTCGGGGTCTCTCCTTTCTCTTCGCCTGTCGAATTTCAAACCGATGCACAGCATGGCTTATGTCGCTCTTAAAAGCCACCATGGCTGATATTTCACAGAGTTGCTGCAGTGTTGTGCAGTCAAACACCCATGCCTGCTCAGCGTCTGATCAGAAAATAAAACCGTTCCTAGAATTTGAAAATGAGGTCTCTAGGTAGAAAACCTTTTGTTGGAATAGATGCAAGGGAACGGGTAAAGTAAATCACAGCGTATCCTATGGGCTCAGCTCCTGCAGTGAATTAATTGTCACGTTCTCCTTCTAAGTGGGCTGAATTTATCTGGCCATTTACAGCCGGTAATTGGACCATTAAAGAGCTTTTGTATGCTCCTGGCAACATATGGTAAGCCTGCAGAAGAGTGACTACATGTGAGGAAATGGTGCAAAGGAAAATGCGTTGACCTCAAAGCCACAGACCAGCTGGCATGGATCCCTCCACTCTGCTGTTTGGTTCTCAAACAAAGTAGAATCAGCAAAGAGCTCATACAATTCTTCACTCCATTTTATTTGTTGCTTTCTGTGCTGATTTTACTTTTAACATTTTTTCTTTGCTTGCATGTGTGCCCACAGGACATCTAACAGCAGTGCAACCCTCTCCTCGTGCGTGTCCATGGAGCCGTGCACCTGTCCAGAGGAGTCCATGTTTACCGCTTTATCTCATGCTGATGTCACCTTCCGCAAAATGGAGGGCTACCTGAGGACGAGGCAGCTGTGTGACGTCATTCTGGTGGCTGGAGACCGACGGATACCTGCACACAGGTATCTATTTTTGTTCGAAGAGTTTTGTTTACACAGTAAAGATTATTTTTTATCAGAAAGGTATAAAACACAAACTAAGCATTAGCTATTTTCAAGGAAACCTTTCTGACATTAAAAGTAGTTCATACAACGCCTTACAAGATTTTTTATACCTTTGAACTTTTGTGCTTTGCAGCTACAAATTCAGTGCATTTTATTGAGATTTAATGGAAAAAATAAGTCTCTGGGTTTTTTTTTTGTCCTTTTCCTTCCACTTCATATTTATGCCCCATTTCATTTTAGTGTAAACCCCTAATAAAATATGTTGAAGTTTGTGTTTGTAACATGACAAAATGTAAAAGGATACATAGGGTATGAATGTATTGTATATAGTGTCTAGAAACAGTGTATCGACAAACATACATACAGAAATCACAGAAAAGGCTAAAGAAGGCTTTGACCGGCTGCAGGAGCGTCATGCTCTTAAGAACTCCTGTTTTACCTCCACACCGAGTCTATAAAAGTCAGCTGAGTCATGCAACAGTCACCATATACACAAATGCTTCTGGTCCATATCCCTCGGCTGTCTCTGTAGCTCCTTTGGCCAATGATGTAACAGCAGGGTCCAAAAGAACTCCTTCACCAGCAGGAACACCACCTTTCTCTGTCTCCGCCTCTGCCTCATTTAATTACGTCCTCCAGGCACAGATGGTGACAAAGACCCATGCTCTAATGGTGTTTGTGAAAAAGTGTGTTTATGCCTCTGAAGATGTTGGTGAGATTTGCACGCTCTCTGTTATGTCTCTGAGTAAGAATGCAGGAATTGGACATCTTTCCCAAAGGGTGTTTATTTAGTCATTAATTCAATTTATGTGCACATTAAAACATATTTTGTGTCAGCACAACATGCAAAAATACAAAGATTGTCCACAGGTAAAGAAAAATAAATGCAGTTATGGGATTTTTTTCTATGTGTGTTCAGCTCAGTGTTGAGCCTTCAGTGCTCATTAAAATGACCAATGAAAACCAAAATTACATTTTATATTACACATTCTTTAGTTGCGACGTTAAATATTATAACCCAACTCTGCTGAAGTGCTAGACTAACATTAGCCTGTTTCCACTTTGTTTTGATATTACTCATTAACAACTGGATTCAGCATATTTTAGCCAGTTTCAATAAATTGTTTGTGGACAAAGCTCATACTGAAAACTTTTCTTCTGTTGAGTAAACTTCTCATTTCTCTTTGAGCATCATATTACGTTTAATGGCTAAAGTTTTACCTGCTCTCCCATAGACAGCGGGGAATATCAGAGCACAATCCAAGGAAAGCAATAATACACAGACAAAACAGAGACCACAGCGGCCAACGTAGTCTCTCTTTCACTGTCAGCATCATCACAAACTGCAAAAAACACTTGGGTTTTTAGGAAGAATGCAGATTTGTTATATTAGCAGAATAATATGCATGGGCTTTAAAAAAGATTTCCCTGCTGTGCACATGAAAGATAGTCAGACTTTTGAACAATGTCTGCATTGCTTCCTGGGGTTGTGGCAAGGGAGACTCGATCAGAGAGTCTAATACCGATCTTTTTTTCTTTTTTTTTTTTTTGCTTTGATCCGGACACCAAGTTGATAACTGGGATCAAACCGGGACATGCCTCACTTTCATTAGGAATACCTCCATTTCTTTTAAAATTATTGTGTATTTTGTCTTTACAGAAATATACAATCATTTAAAACATAAATAGTGTGGTTTTGAAACCTTGCTTGCTTAGATCAACGTTTTGGTTCACTGCTGCTCTTTAATTTGACAAAGACAGCTGACTGATTTAGCAGAAGTACATTTTGTAGATTTACGATTATCTGTCTGTTAGCTGTTGAAGGATTACCCTCAAATGTGGCTCTGCAGGAGATTAGTTTTAATCTGGATCAAATTGGCAGTTCAGAGGACTGCCAGACAGGCTCACATATTTCGATACCTTGAGTCATGCCAGTCATCATGACTAACAGCTGGCCTTCCTGTAAACGTACATATTTCAGTACATGCAGCAAGAAAAGTCACAAGACTCAAGTCAGTCCCTCATGACTTGCTTGTTGTGTTTTTTTGTTCCCTTCCCTGTTTGAGTGTGAATTTGCAGTTTGGTGCAGGAGGGGAAACACAGACGAAATGTCAGTTTTCAGTTCTTGCCCACCTTTCCTGAAGTCAGCTCGCCGGTTTCCTGCTCTCCTCTCTCTGCCATTTTGTTTCATCTGTTTTTCTTTTACTGTATTGTGACGCAAAGTCCCACCGTCCTGTCTGTGCCGTCAGCGGCGACCCGTATTTGTGTTTGTGTGCAAATAACCAGCTGATGTGTGTACACTGCTCGTGTCGCTCGTAGCAAGTCAGAGACCCACATACAGATTAAATGTGCATTTGTGAGTGTGTGAGTCAGAAAGAGAAGAACAGAAACACCTGTCTGAAATTTTGGCTGAGCAACTACCTGCTGACTATAGTGTATTTTGACATCTTTGTCTGCACAGCGCAAACCTGGACCACACATACACACACACACCTTGCTTCAGGCTATCTGTCAAGGTCTCAGTGTCACTCTCAGTAATGAGATTATTTTCATGTGCAAGGGTATGCACACACACATGCACGCACACACACACAGTGCATGCACACATATTCAACTCTCCATGAAGTCTAAAACGCGTGCGGTCATGAGCATAAGCGGTGAAGGCACAGTAAGCTGCATTTAGATGAGCACAGTTGCCTTGTGGGAGCCACTCTGCAAGTTATGATTGTTTTCATTATCAAATAATCTTTTTTTAATAAGTACTCACATCCATAGGAGTGCGCTGATCAATATTCAAATGTAGGGGGAGAAAGGGATTGAAAAGCCTGAGAGTCCTCCTGAGGGCGGAGGTGTGATTTTTCCGCTCTTTTGCACAGCACTCTTCTTCAGTCGTACAGCACTTATCCCCCTGAGGCCTGTTCTACTTAACTTGTCCTTCACCCCTATTTGTGGCGCACACTTTCCGACTTTGAAGTTGTGGAAGAAAACATGTTTCTTTGGACTCGTTTTTAGGTCAAACACGTAAAATACACAACAATGCATCATTTCTTAATCAGGCATTAAATAGTCCCCCTGGATTTCTATGGAATCAGAGGCTTTGCTTATATTTTATTTTATTTTTTTTTAAAGCAGTGAAATCATACTGCATAAGCTGAGTTAGTGCATTGAAAAAGTATTCACACCCCTTGCTGTTTTTTATTTTCTTTCGTTACCACCACAGACGTTATTGTTATTTTATTGAAAATTTTATGTGGAAAAACCAACATAAAGTACTGTGTAATTAATTGTCAAGAAGATGGATAATTATACACAGTGTAATTATACACAGTGCATTTTCAGTTCTAAGTCTCCACAGCTTAACGCTGCCATCACTGTGCTTCATTGATGGGTTTTTGTGATTAGTGTGGTGCCATGGTTTGTTTTCCATTATACATAGCAATTTGCATGAGGGACAAAAATTTCACTACAGTCTCATGTGACCAGAGAGCAACTTTTTCCACTTATTGCTCTCCCATGAGAGGCTTGTATTTTTCAGTGGCTTTATAAAAGACAAGATTTCTGGGGCTTATAACAGATGGACGTGAGCCTGAGATCCAGATTTGTGCAGAGTTACAATGGGTATCTTGGCAGTTCCCTTGATTCTTCTTCTTGTCGAGCCTGTTATTTAGGTGGATGACCGTATTCTGGTGGGTTTGCGTTTATGACGTACTCTATTTTCAGATGGTGGACTGAACAGGGCTCTTTGAAATGTTTATTGCTTTGGAGATTTGTTTTAGAGCCTATCCCTGCCTTAACTATATCCCTGACCTGTCTGCTGTGCTGTGCTCCTCGGTTTTTCATGTTGCTGTTTGTTCATCAGTGTTCTTTAACAAACCTCTGAGGCCTTCACTGAAGAGCTGCATTAATACTGAGATTCAGGTACTAACATCTGGACTTGAAAACTATAAATGCACTTTTGCTGATCTATCAGATACATGGATTGGATACACAGAAGGTTGATGTTGTAGCAAGGCAAAAAGTGAAAATGTTCAAGGTGTATGTGTACTTGGGTAAGACATCATATTCCTACCCTACAGTAGAAAATACCGGAAACAAAAGGCCTTCAGAAGCTCTGCTTATGGGCTTGTCATGTTGTGTCTCGTCTCCTCGCGTTACAGTCTCTGGGTTGACCTTTCCCTCTCTGTTCTGCAGCTTTTCTCTTTCACACCAGATTCATCCTGCCATCAAGGTCAGATCTGTCTGTTCCTCAATTACAGCTGCCCATCTCCTCTGACTGATGCCCTTTTTCTCTTCCCTCAGACTGGTTCTCTCATCTGTGTCTGACTACTTTGCGGCCATGTTCACCAGCGATGTGCGGGAGGCCAAGCAGGACGAAGTGAAGATGGAAGGGGTGGACCCTGAGGCGTTGTGGGTCCTGGTTCAATACGCATACACAGGTGCATAACAGACTGCTGTTTTTAAAATGTTCAACTTGGACTGGGCGATAAATTGATTTTACGGATTAATCAATTTTTTTTGCCATCTTGTTTGACAACCGTGAGTCACATCATCTTTTTATTTGGACTTTGAATTCAGATCAACTCTACAGCAAGAACGAGGGCTAGGCTAAGATATTTTCTTTTAAATTACAAGAATAAAGTCAGAATATTGGGAGAAATTGGAAGCAATTTTATAAGAACTCCAACACAAAAAAATAACAAAAAATTAAAATGTCTGGCGAAGTTATACTTTGATGTACATTTTGCAGATACTTATCACTAACAATGCTTTGAAACCATCATAAAAAAACAACTGTCTATTTTGAAGGAAGAACCACACTTTAGATCTTGATAACTCGCTTGATTTTTGAATTTATTCTTGTTAAAACAACTTTTGTCTTGTAATTTTTTTATTCTGGTAAAATTGCATCTTAATTCTGTTAATATTATGACAATTTTCCCTCTAGTTAAATAGCCTACCCCTAATATTCTGGCGTACAACTCACCGAAGTGATTGAAATAAAAGGCAAACTTTGGAAACATTTCTGTCATTTGTATTTTTTATTTATTTATTTTTTTAGAAAAGAAAGCAAGAAAAAAATGATAAAAATTTGATCTGGTGCAAAAGAGTTGATCTGCCCTATTTTTAACCTGTCATTACAAAATGAACTTCTTAGGAAACTTCCCAGCTTTAATCAGTAAAAGTGTCTTGTAGGCCGTCTCGAGCTGAAGGAGGACACCATCGAGTCTTTGCTGTCGGCCTCCTGCCTGCTGCAGTTATCGTCGGTGGTCCAAGCTTGCTGCTCCTTCCTCGTCAAGCAGCTCCACCCCTCTAATTGTCTCGGCATCCGTTCCTATGCCGACGCCCAGGGCTGCCATGACCTGCAGAGAGCCGCTCACGCCTACACCATGGTGGGTGCAGAGCTGCTTGGCGCATATGGTCTGTGTAGCTCCACAGTCGGTGAATTGATGGCAAGACATGAATGAACAGACTGACTGGGAACGATTCTGCTCTCAGAATGACAAAGGATGACCTTAAATGAAAATAATGAAGCTCACTAGGTTTCACACAGCTGTGCCTCTTACATCTGAGCAGCCGTCCTCTGTGAAATTTTGCTCCTGATAGCAAATTAGCTTCTACTTCACAATGCATCAGGCCATTATTGCCACAAAAGATGTTTTTCAGCTCATAGTTGCTATGGTGACTGTGAAAAATCACCTTCCCTGTCCTGATTATTCTCTTTCTTTTCTTCTGGTTCTTTTGTGCCTTTAAACTCACTTTTTGTGTGTATGTTTTGGTTAAGAGTAAAGTTAAGGTTCAGTCTAAAGCTAAAAATGTTTTTTATTTTTCTTTATTGTCTTTGTGGTTTACTCGCATAGACAGTGGGAACCTTCAGTATTTTATCACTCACTTCCTTCTTGACTGTGTCTTCGTCCATCAGGAGCACTTTCTGGAGGTCGTGGGAGCCCAGGAGTTTCTCGTCCTTCCAGTGGAAGAGATGGAAAGGCTGCTGACCTCTGACGACATCAACGTGCCAGACGAGGAAACCGTGGTGACCTCTTTGCTGAGTTGGGTCAGTCACGATCCCGCCACTCGGCAGCGCCACCTACCGTCGCTTCTGGCTCACGTCAGACTGCCGCTGCTGCAGCCACAGGTTAGAGCTGCAAAGAGTTCCTCCCCACATGTTATACAGTAGTCTAAGGTAAAACTGTGTGAAGCAGCTGCAGTGAAATGCACACTAATTTAGCTTTTCTATAAATTATTATTTTGTCTTAGTTCCTGCTTTCAAATCCATATCGGCTACATGTATCAAGAAATGTCTCATTAGGTTACGGTCAGTATTTAATCAGGGGCTTTTATGAGATGATTGATTCATACATGATCTTGGAAATGTTCTTGCAGGATGTTTCTAGTCTGTAATTGAATAGATTTTCAGTTTCCACTGAAATACATCAGATCCTAATCTATGATTAGGAAATATTCTGTGAAACTAGAGCCTTTTTTGTGGCCATTTTTATTCTCTTTGGGTTGCACTGCATGTTTGCATGCATTAAACAGGAATTAATTGGTTTTACTTCTGACCTGCAGGATGTTTTCTGCGACCAGATTTGTTTCCTTCTCCCCTTTCATTACCTCCTCTTGCTTACAAATGGCCTCACTCTCAACCCATCTCACTAACCTCTTCAGACAGTTAGAGGGACAATAACAATTATGTCTGCTATAGATTGACTCTGTTTGTTTGTCCAGTGGGTGAAAATGCGCTTAGTTTTTAGTCTGTCCTTGCTGTTTTTTTCTTGTTGCAGAGACTGATGCTTGAAATTCTCAGCAGAACTTCACTCACTGCCTGAGGCTGTAGCTGCTTTAAACGTAATTAATCCTGATATCACTCAAAATGCAGCCAAAAAAATTATTTCTCTTCCTCTCCTCTAACCATCTTTTCTTCACTGTATAATGAAGAAATACTTGCAAAAGTGTTCATACCCCTTAAATTTGTTCACCTACAACTGCAAACTTTAATGAATGTTATTGGGGTTTTTCAAGCCGGTACCAAGAAATACGTAAATGTAATTTTATTTAGCCTCTCAGAGTTCACACCTGGCTGTAACCATAGCTGCAGGTCATTTGAGTTATTTCACTTTAACAACTTTCCACATCTAGAGATTTAAATTTTGCCAATTATTTTTTGGAAAATGGTGTCTTTGAACTAACATTTCCAGGTTTTTCAAGTTATTTTTACTATGGCCCAGTCAGTTTAAACCTGAACCCAACAAACACAATAACATGTTTTGATCTAAGCTGTTCTATCGTAGCTCTGCCACATATTGGTTTCCTTTAACTTTGCAATTAGGCACACCCTTGTATTGATCAATTCATAAAATCACAATGAAATACATTAGAGTTTGTGGTTGTAATGCAACAAAATGTGGAAAAGATCAGTGGGTATGAAGACTGCAGATGAAGCTTAGATTTTATACTGGACAGTTTTTTTGTTTTTTTGTTTTTTTTCATCAGAGCTGCCTCTTCTCTTACATCCAGCTGTTTTTCACCTGAAGTGAAGTATAATGAATGAGTGCATTAGATGGATGACTTTGCCCCCCTCAGCTAAACCCACAAGTAGCAGTAACATGTTATCAGGGGAGAAGATTGATGGCAAAGGGGTAAAGTGGCAAAATGGTCCTGGAGCAGAAAGAGGGACACAGAGCCCCAGGCTCATTCTGCCTTCTGCACTTCATCACGTCGAACGGCCACTCCCTCTGCCAGCGCCATTTCAAACCGATAACCGCATTAACATTCAGCAACCCCATGAGCTGTGAAATGGCAATAAAATGACGTATAAACTCACACGGGCTACCTGATCGATACTCATCAACCAATTATTCAGCTTTCTATCTGGGCTACCACTTGATTACTCGTCTAGACGGTGTCAATTCCTTGGATTAATACCTCTGATCTCTGCTCCCCTTTACCTCTGTCACACACACACACACACACACAGAGAGACACACTCTAGATCTAATCTTCTCAGGCAACCATCTGTGGCTTGGTGCTCCAAACTGTTGTGTGACAGTTGGTGTGATTTTTGTCTTTTTTTTTTTTTTTTTTTGCGAGACTGCTCACAAAAAATCCAAAAGCAGAGCGGTTGCTCCAGAACATGCTACAAAAACAAGCCGTTATGTTTGGGGAAAGCAGGACAGATGTACCACTACTGTAGTCAGCCCTAGTAAGAATGTTTAAAATCTCTTAAAATATGTTGATTTTTATTAGCAAATCATCACTTCCTACTGTAGATTTAAAAGAAAATCACAAACCACCTCCTTTCTGGCAATGCTCATGCTAGCCTCCTCGTGCCAGTAGGACAGCACTACAAGTTGTACAAGTTTATATATTTCACGTGGCTGGATTATCAAGAGAGATGCTTCAACAGCAAATGTTCTGGGCGGCATCAAAATGCTAACAGTAATCATGTGTTTTCATTTTATTATCATTTCATCCTGGACCCGTCCAGAGTGTTGTTGCAAAAATCTTATTTTTGGTCTCATCTGACCAAAGCACTTGGTTTCACATAAAATTACAGTAGTTTAGCAAACGTCACTGTTTTACATTTGTGATGGTAGGATGCTTGCCTCAGAAAACATTTAGTTCACATCTTTGCTATGGAGACTTGGGCTGTATATTAGAAAATCTCGTGAAAATTATAGCTGTTTCTTATTTCCTCTTGTTCTCATCAGCGCTTCCATCAATCTGTGACCTTCAGCATTTTGAGAAAAATCTTTTGCGTCCAGTACCGGTGAGAGACTCTGTCCAACTGACTAAAAAATTACATAAGCATGTAAAATACAAGTTAACATAACTTGGGTTTTATCAATTAACAATTATTGCGCTCCAAACAGTCCTTAGCAACATAAATATTTCACTTACTTATGTTCTGATATTGTGATGTCAATATATTTTCAATATATTGTGCAGCTTCAGACCAGATTTCTTAAGTCTGGGAAGCATTGATGTATCCCTGTAGTTCAATGTTGGATTCCTAATTTAAAAAATACACTTCCACCTTCCTCCTAACAACATGTTCAGCTTCTGATTACAAAGGTTGAGGATGATTTCATTTCGACTTTTATTTTTTTTTCTGTAAAGCAAGACTGGGGTGAAAGATTGGAGACTCCTAAAGCATGAAAAATGCACACAGCTGCGGGATGTGTGTTTCTCTGTGCATTAGTGCTCGAGTGCGCTTGTTTTGAGTGTATGGCGCCCACTCTGCCTCCTACATGCGGAAGCCGCTTTGGAGGACAACGCAGCTTTTCGCTCTGCACACTGTGAGGTAGAGAAACGCCACGGAGGAGAAGGTGGGACGCCGGCGGGATTCGGTCTTATCTCGCCCTCCACATTCAATCCTTCACAGCATGATGGATAAATGACCAGAGAGAAGGACAAACATGTTTTTCTATATCTGTCCTTCTGAGGCACACACACACACGCGCATGCGCGCACACACACGCGCGCGCACATACACACACAGAGTCACACACAGATGGATGAGTAAATAGGGCTGACTGTAATTTGTCGCTCTGTGATTGTGTGCAGCTGAAGCATGGTTTGACCCTGCCGTGTAAGCTGCTTATCCATTTACCATGCTTGTTTTGCGCTTCTACACTTCTAGCTGTGAAATTAAATTTCCTATTCAGTGATCAAGTTTATTTACGTGGGGCGAGCCTGTTCTTCTCTGTGCATAGATATGAAGGAGGAAAGCACACGCTGCAGGAAAAATCTTGATCACATACAGTGCCTCTTGGGGATATTATTCATACCCCGTGGACTTTTTCCACATTTTGTCACATTATGAATACAAACTTTGTATTCGTAATGTGAATGCAAAGTTTTTGATGGACTTTGTATTCCATCAGTACAAAGGAAAATGACTCATGGTGGGTAGTGTGGTGTATATTTATACTGTGCTAAACGTTGATACCCCTAAATTAAATCCATACCTAACAGTCAACATCAGAAATCACATAATTAGTAGTTATTTGTCCTTTTGTGTGTATTTTAATCTATGCATTCTCCAGCTGTTCAGTCAAGGTTTGTTAGAAAACATTAGTGAACAAACAGCATCATGAAGACTTGAAAACCGCAGAAATATCAGGGAGAAAATCCAGAAGTGTAGAGCAGAGTAAACATGCGGAAGATCTGATCAAATTAAATAGAAATTTGTGGCTATCATATAAAAAACCGTTTGAAGAAAGTGGAAAACATTATTCCTACTGTGATACATGGTGGTGGCAGCCTCATGCTGAGGGGATGCTTTTCTTTACCAGGAACAGAGAAACTGGTCACTGTTGATGAGAAATTGAATGGCGCTAACAAGAGGAAAAACCTGTTGGGGGTGACAAAGGAGGCAGAATGGTTTATATCAGGGGTCTTCAACCTGCGGCTCCAGGGCCTCTAGTGGCTCCTTGGACATTCTCTGGCTTAAAATAATAATCAACTTGTGTTTTAAATTTGCATGTAATAATAAGTGTTAGAAGCATTTTTTCATGTAATAAATTGATTTTTCACAACAGAATGAAAATTTTTCTCTATATTTTCTGGGCTGGTAGAGACATTACTTGCAGCTAGTTGTGTTCTCCAACAAATCCATGCCACACTGAAGGATTTAAGAAAATCTTACGTTACATCTTTGTAATAGTTTATTTTAGTAGGTCACATAAGTTGAAATAAAATATATTGCAGCAGCTGATGGTTATAATCGGGAAAAATCTCAAAGAATATAAGTATTTTCACAAAGAACTGTGCATAAACATAAATTAGTATTACACACACACACAAACACACACCTATCTAAATGTAAATCATTCAATAGTTTCCTACAGGGAGAACCTGAATCTCTCCATCCTGCTTCTACAGGAAGTCATTTCCTCTGGATGTATTTTGTGAAAGCGCCTGGTGGATTGTAGGGCTTCGAGCTGCTGCCCCTAGCTGTTTGTGTGTGATGAGGGTATTGACTGCAGAACTGATGAGTTGCTGAGAACAGATTAGTGCTCATGTGTGTCAGATGATCTGTGTGTTTGTCAGAGAGCTGCAGCCTCTGATAGTTTCTCCTAATCTCCCAATCAATGGGAGGACAGCTTTCTTTAGCTTCCCAAACCTCCTCAGTCAGTGAGAACATGAAAACCAACACGACCTTACATCCCCCCCCTTGCACGTGTTTCCTCAGTATCTGTTACATGATACTGTGTGTTGATGTGTGCATTTGTTCCTCCCACATGTTCAGTTCTTGGCTGACCTGGAGTCCAACCCTCTCCTCCGTGACAGCGTGGAGTGTCAGCGTCTCCTGATGGAGGGGATGAAGTATCACCTGCTGCCACAGCGCCGGCCCCTGCTGCAGAGTCCTCGCACGCGGCCCCGGAAGGCCACGGTGGGGGCCATGTTTGCTGTGGGTGGGATGGACGCCTCAAAAGGTAGAGCAATCACTCACAAATACAAAGTTGCACAATGCTGAGGTGATGAATCTCTGCTCTGTTTCCATGAAGGAAGCATTACGACCTACAAAACAAGCAACTCTGGACCAAATCCAAACCACCATAAAATACAAAAAGCTAAACTTATATCCATCACAGCTGGTTGTAAATTAAATCTGGTTAGAACGTGGTGTATTTAAGAAGAAATGTGCTCTTCTGAAGCGGATGATTGTGCAGCTAACAGATTGCATTGGTCTCCATAGACAACTCTGGTAGGAACTTGACATTTAGTTGCCATCAAAATAAATAGGATCTAAATTTTAGGCTAGAAATCTCTGCATACAAGCTCAAATGTAATTTTACACCATCAAGCATCATTGAAATTTACAGTTGCAAAATATTTTCAGCCAAATATCTTCTGGAGAAAAGTTTGATGAAGTTGTATAATAAGGTTTATGTCCACATTGACCTGAAATGTGTTTGGAGTTGTGAAGTTAATACTTTCAAACCTCAAAACACCCAGCCAACTATAAAGCGTAGTGGTGCTGCCAGCGGTACTAATGCAACGCACAAAGTAGAAAAATGAAAATGTTTCACTTTCACTTTAAATCACTCGGTAAAACTTGGACACAGTTGGGTTTTCCAAGAAAGCAATGATCCCAGCACACATCAAAACTTGCTGTGACATGAATAAAGCTGGCCGACATTAAGCTACTAGAAAAGCCCCAACCTTTAAAGTAATAATAAAAACAGATTTCACTAGTCACATGTGAATAAATAATGTAAAACAGTAGAAATCTTCATTTCAAGGAAGCTTCTTCCTCTAATTTGTGTGTGTGTGTGTTTGTTTTCTCAGGTGCCACAAGTATCGAACAGTACTGTCTGCGTCGGGACACGTGGAGACAGGTCGCCACCATGAGCGGACGGAGGCTGCAGTTCGGCGTCGCTGTCCTCGACGGCCGTCTCTACGTGGTCGGAGGCCGAGACGGACTCAAGACCCTCAACACCGTGGAGTGCTACAATCCACATAGCAAAACCTGGAGCGTCATGCCTCCCATGTCCACTCACAGACACGGCCTTGGTGAGGTCACAGTCAAAAGGGTCTTTCAGTCTTTATTCGTATCCATTTCCTTTGTTTCACTGAGCATTGTTTGTACAAGTGGCTCTCTTGCTTTGTGAAACACTGAAGTCAAAAGTCACTGTCCAACCAGATCTTCACATCTGCACTGTGTAAAAATCATTAAACAATTCACTGTTGCAACAATGCAAACAGCATTTGAGTCTTCAGGTGGGGGAATCATTCATAAGGAATGCTGTGCAGCTCTTACATCAGGGCTGAAACAGTTAATTGTCAACTAATTTAGTAATCGATTAATCATTAACTCAAATATAAAGACTCAAAAATGTCCATTTGCTGAAAAAATACCTTCATCATATTCACAGCAGCAATTAATAAAAAGTTCTACAAAAAATGTGCATTTTGCATATATAAGATAAAAACACCTGTGTGTAAATATATGTCAGCCAAAACTCCTCAAGTGACATATTTTTAGCTTCACCTGGTTCAGATTTACTAAAGGAAAGCCATGTCATTGCATTTTAGGTAATCAAATGTTTATTTTCTTACTTGAAGAAGTAATTGAATTACATGTTTATTTGCATCTTTTAACGCATTTATAATATTATAGAAAAAAAATTGTAAGTGTATGAATGAAAAAATCTGCAGAATGCGCCACTTTTTTATTCAATTTAATTGTCAGAATAATCAATTACTAAAATGATCATTAGTTGCAGCCCTATTTTATACTTGTCCCCGTGTTTAAACGACGGTGGGGATCCAGACACATCTGGTAGCACAGATGTTCAGGCGGATTAATCCCAGTTTGAACGTGTCGGCGTGCTGCTACCCCTCTGCAGCTATTGGCCTAGTTTTGGTTGCCCCCACACAATCTGAATTCACTGCCCTTTTTCTGAAGGAGTGAAGTCAAAGAGCTTGTTGGAGATGTTTATCCAGATGTTTGATCTCACACCTGCTTGTTACTGCAGGTGTGGCTGTTCTAGAGGGACCTATGTACGCAGTGGGAGGCCATGACGGCTGGAGCTACCTCAGCACAGTGGAAAGGTCTTCTATTATTCTCACTCCTACAAGTGTTAACAATTACAGAATAACCCATTGTGCTGTAATTAAAATGAGCTATAACAATGTTTATAATTATAGCTCGACGCTTATTGATTTATATGTTTTCACTCCATTCAAGGTGGGACCCTCAAGCTCGCCAGTGGAGTTTTGTTGCTAGCATGGCTACACCCAGAAGCACAGTGGGAGTGGCTGTTCTCAATGGAAAGTAAGTGAAGTCTTTGTGTCTGTATTATGTTATTTTGCTTGGCTGCATATGAAAAAAAGAAAAATTAATGTTGGAATACTATAGTCCTGAGATCTCAGGTAACATCACACCATATGTGTGACGGAGAAGTCAATTTTAAAACATTCACAAATGATATTTAAATGTTAAATATCTTTAGCATCTTATATTGGTGTTACATTCCAGATTTGAATTAATTGTTTGGTTGGAGAAACAATGTCTTTGCCGTTCTCATAAACAGATGTTTTGCCAAACTTGTTTACAGTTCAGCGTCTTCTCAGTGTTTCTGTCCAGCACTGCAGCTGCCCATATGTCACTTGCCAGTAGTTCATGCTACAACCATGGGGGTAAAAAAAAACAAAAAAACAACTAATTAAGAAGCATCATCTGGTGCCTTTGGTTTGGAACAAATTTGCCAACACCTCTGCTTTCTGCTCCTGATTTCAGAGTTTTGCTGACACAGGTTCAGAAACTGCTGAGTGACCATGCAGGTTTTAATAGCAAGATTTACTAAAATCAGGCCTTCCACGACAAAACCGGTCCCCACTCTGAGCCTGATGACCCATGTTGTTTTCATTATTGGCTGCCTCAGTGAAGCTTTTCTTTTTAGATGCTAATTAATGCAGAAACAGGTTTGTGCCAGCCGTGCTCCGGAGTAGCCAGTGTGGACGTCTGTGTGTGCTTTGGTGAGTGTGCCATGCATGTGTTTCCTCTGGGCTTTTTGCCTGATGGAGCTCATTACTTGGTTGACCGGCTCTGTCGCACTTTCTTCTTCTCCAAAGTGTCAACACTGATAGCCGCGGACGTGTGTATGTGTGTGTGCACACTCTCACACACTCTTTGGTTTATGATGACAGACAACTTAGGGATGTGTTGCTCCGACAGCGTTGGCTTAATGTTTTTTGCTCAACTCTTCTATTTTTTTTTCCCCTTTTTCCAAAACTCTTCACACCTTTTGCCATCTGTCTTGCTGTCACAAGCTGAAAAGGAGGGGAGAGAAGCAAGAACTATTTTGTGTGTGCATGTCCAGAACGGCTTACTCTGCCCTCTGTTTTCCTCAGGCTGTACGCTGTTGGAGGTCGTGACGGCTCATCCTGCCTGCGATCAGTGGAGTGCTTCGACCCTCACACAAACAGGTCAGGGAGGCTTGAATTGCCCTCTCCTGCTTTATTCCACACAAGAAGCAGGTTTTCCTCCAAGGTTATCTACCTACATATCAAATGTGCAGCAACATGAATCCTGGAATCCTGCCTTTAACCTCAAAGAGTTCATGGTTGAATGGTTCATTAATGGCGTTGTTCTTGTAATCTACCTGCAGGTGGACTAGCTGTGCTCCAATGGCTAAAAGGCGTGGAGGTGTGGGAGTGGCCACGTGGCACGGTTTCCTGTACGCCATCGGAGGTCACGACGCTCCGGCCTCGTCCCTGGCGTCTCGATTAAGTGACTGTGTGGAGAGGTGAGGCTGCCTTTAACTTGTGTGTGTTTTGTCTTATTGTTTGTCTATGACAAATAATGTTATGGGAATATAAGGTTTAGTGTCCATTGGGGCTCGTGATTATGTCAGTAATCAATTAATCTGATGATTTAGCGATTAAACAGGTAAAGAAACTGGCACATTCTGCAGAATTTTCATTAACCACTTAAGCCGTTTTTTTATACAATATTATATTGTAACTTCTTTTTTAAAATAAGCAGTACTGTGTATTGCTGATCTGTTTATTAATTTTTTTACCGTGTTTCCCCGAAAGTAAGACAGTGTCTTACTTTCTTTTTATCCCCAAAAGCCCCACTATGTCTTACTTTCGGGGTATGTCTTATATTGGGAAAGAAATTGTCGAATTTTTTGTTTTAACCATAAAATTAACATTTATTAACGCGCGGTGACGTATGGAGAGGGGGAAGGCGCAGGCGTGGGCAGGAGGCGGCGCTCATTTGGATCAGACGGAGGCGGCAGACGAGGTGACGTATGGAGAGGGGGACGGCGCGGACGTGGGCAGGAGGCGGCGCGCAGCTAGATGAGAGGTGTTTCCCCGAAAAGTAAGACATATGTCTTACTTTCGGGGTACGGCTTATATTAGCCGACCCCCCTGAAACCCCCGATACGTCTTACAATCGGGGGTGTCTTACTATCGGGGAAACACGGTAGATTAACCTATAAACATTTTTGTTATTGTCAAGAATTTGAATCAGGTGGGTAGAATATATTTACAGACAGAAGGATTTGTTTTTTTCTTAAATGCAAAATCTGTTTATTTATTTAATCTATTTATATATATATATATATATATATATATATATATATACATATATTTTTTTTTTGTTTGTTTGTTTGTTTGTTTGTTTAATTAGTGCTTTGTGTTTTTCTTTCAACAAATGGCCTTTTTGAGTCTCCAGTTAAGAATTAATGAAGTATTAGATTAGTTAATAATTATTTTAGTAATCTATTCATCATGATTAATCTGATTGTTTCAGCCCTACTATCCATCATACAAGGTTTGTTTTATACTGAGATTTTCTGATCGACTGTATTTCCCAGAATTCCTGCTTTCAGCTTCCACGTTTCATCTTCAGTCTCTCATTTTCAATCACCATTAAGTGAGGAAGAATTTTAACTTCTCCTTCACACTTGCTTTGCTCCTGCTCTATATTAGATTATTTTCCCAGTTCACCTTGTTAAGGGTATTTTTTTCCCAGGCCTTAATTAGCATTTAAATACTCAGTCAGCTGCTCCTGCATGTAAACAACGTTCCCACTGGCATAGTGTTAAACATAACAGCAGAAATCATGTTGACAACACAGGGTCTAAACCTGCATGAACAAATGTACATACAATGTTTGTAAACAAAAAAATCTAATAGAAATCATAAGAAAAAAGCAAGTAAAAGCAGAACATTTGTAGATTAAAAAAAAAAAGGTTTTTAAGCTAAGTTGTCATAATTTAAAAAGTATCTTCTTTCAAGAAGATACATTCTTATATTTTCTATATCACTTTTTGAGCTAATACATTCCTCTAGTGTTATTTAATCAAAAATGATTAAATAGCACAAACAATCATAAACATTTCAGTATTCATTGCGATCTTTAGATTTCTTGGAATGGAGACGTTTTTGTTGAGAATGGAACAAACTCAAACAAAAATATCTGAGCAGTAAATCATTGATGAAATTAGACTCTGCAGCTGAAAACTTTATTGGTTAAGTTTGCAGATATTCTGCTAGTGATTTAAAACCTCTGTACTGCACTTTTTGAGGATACAGAATATCTAAATGACTAAAATCCTGTTTAATACGGGATTTAAATGGCATGTCAAAGATTACACCAAGAATTTCTCCTTTCTTATTGGAGGTCAATTAATGCTGCCCAGAATAAATTACTGACTAAGCAGTTTCTTCTTTATAGACCACTAAAGCTTCTATCTTATCTGCACTTAAAAGAAAAAAAAAATGAAACGTTTGAATGTGTTGAAACATGTCTGTAGTCTTCCTAGCTGATGGGATTCACCAGGATCTGTGGTGCAGCAGTAGACTCAAATCTTGCTTGTTTACAGATACGACCCTCAGACTGACGTTTGGACCACGGTGGCCCCCATGAGCATCAGCAGGGATGCTGTTGGTGTTTGTCTCCTCGGCGACCGTCTCTATGCTGTGGGGGGTTACGACGGCCAGGTGTACCTCAATACTGTCGAAGCCTATGACCCTCAGACGAATGAGTGGACCCAGGTACTGCACAGATTTATGCTGCTATTTTGTTTTGCCAGAGAAACAACTCCAGCAAGAAATAAAAGGAAGACCATGTGATTGCATTCTAGAGTTATGCAACTCTTTCTTTTGTCCTTACTTCTACATTTCCTACATCTCTGCTTTGTGTCCTTCCTTCTTTCCTCCCTTTTGTTAATTTGGACAATAATGATCAGATTAGATCAAACATGAACCTTGAAATCTTCACAAAATGCTATTTATGGCAGAACATTAACAGTGGACACAAAGCAGTATAAAAATGCTTTTTCAAAGAATAATGAGCAGAAAAAAATTAGTCTCTTGTGGCTGTTTATTTGAACAAAATGCTGTAAACATCCAGTATTTTGTATTGTCTATAAATTCCAATAAAAAACATTAAAATTTCAAGTTGTAACATAAGAAAAACATTCAAGGGGGAGGAAGACTTTTTCAAAGCTCTTTAAATTCATAACCCTGTACATCATCACGATTTTACAAACTCCTCTATGATGGATCTTGACATGTTTTCATTCTTACATAAATGTGTGTTTTAGCCTAGCTAATATTGTCCTTAGCACTGCAGCGGTAGGAGGCGGAGAGAAAGTGGGATGATCTCATCCGGCTGCTCCATATTACACTTCAATTTATACCCTGTCTCACGCAAATCCCCCAAGGATTCCCGGCAGAAAGTTTCAGGAAACCTGACATTTTCGAGACACGCACCACACTGAGAACATGAGAGGTGTGGGTGGGCGGAAACAAAACACAGAGTACTGTTCAAGCGCGCAGACAGTATGGAGGATAATGTGAGATTTGAGGGAACATGTTGAGAACAGTGAACGTGTCCCGTATGTGTTGTCAGAAACAGAGAGGAGCAAACCAGTGGGTGTGTTGTCTGTCTGGATCCATTAGCGTCACTGCTGCTTATTTCAGCATAAATCTGCCAATAGAAGTCGCTCCATGTAACAGACAGTAGTAGGTTTATGTTTAAATGGAGGAGCAAACAGAGCGTAGGAGCGATGGATGAAATAAGAAATGGGACAAACACAGATGAAGGAAGGTGTTCAACATTGTTGGGGCTTTTCTAGAGAATGTTGGCAATCCTATCATAATATTTCACTGTATGCAAATATGTGGTATGAAAATAGAAACTGCTGTCCTTGACTCTTTATTTCAGCATTTTATGGTCTAATAATAATTTTTCAAATCTGTCTGAAATTAATTTTCTCAGAGAAGTTAATCTTTAAAATGAAACTATGCACTACTTAGTAAATTCTAAATGTAATATTTATGTTGATGTTCATTTCTCATTTCGCTTAATATCAATTTTCTGAAAGATTTAGTAAGAGAAACAGGTGAAAAATGACACCCAGTTTGTTTGTTCGCTTAGGAGCATTAATAAATATATATTATTTCTATGTATAAAAATAAACAAAATCTAGAAATTTGAGTCTAGAAGTTGTGATATAATCGTGTACAATAATTGCAGGAACTCTGATTTGTTTTCAAGAATACAGCTGGTAAAATAGGGAAAGTTTTGCATAAGTTTTGTCATAATTATTTCAGTCGATACTGAAATCAGGATTCATCATTATTACACACTGAGTGGAAAGGTGATGCATTTGCTTTACTTAAAATATTTTTTATTTATTATTTTTGGATTGTCTGAACCTGAAATTGAAATACTGAATTCATTGTAGATTTTTTTCCTTTCTACACACTTCACGTTAAGCAATTAAACACAAATAAACTGACACTGTGCATTCTGTGTTTTTGCTCACCATGTGGTCCAATGTTTCTGGACTAATCCACAACATGAAAAGGCTTCAGAACGCAGCGTGCCTCAAAACTGACCAGCATCATCCGGATGGATGAACTGTAGAGTGTGTGTGTGCCTGCAGCACTTGATGAATGAATCACTTAATTAATCACCCAAAGAAGTTGAGACCAAAATACATCTCAAGACATCCTGAACAGACATGAAGAAGAACATTTTATTCACTGCATTTATTGATCCTGTTTAGTTGTCTATAAAGAAGATTTAAAAGAGACGTTATGTTGGCTTCTAAGCGTTAGTCATCACTGTGTAAAAGCCGGTCAATGCACATCATTAGCAGTCAATTAAATGTCATGATGACAAAAACGATGCCTTGAGGAAATTTTATTAATGCTCCTGAACAGTGTTTTAAAATCGTTCGACTGTCTAACGACTGCCGTGGTTCATTTCCTCTTGCAGGTCGCCTCTCTGTGCCTGGGCAGGGCAGGTGCCTGTGTGGTGGCCGTCCGACTGTGACAACAGAAACACATGATGACAGACTGTCTGCACATCATACGCCTCAGAGGCTGAACTCACAGGATCTGCTGGCGCTGAAGAGACTCTGAGTGCAGCAGCTGCCTTCAGTCAGAAGAGACGGTGGTTTCTGATCTCTCTTCAGGTTTTACTCAGTTTCATCGTAAAGTTCACCAATCGGTCCATTTTTAGAGATAGATTAGGGCAGGTCGGGTTTCAGATGAATGATAACTATCTGGATGATACAGAGCAAGTGTCTTGTGGGTTAATCCCCCCCCACCCACACACACACACTCTTCACTTGTTTTGATATAAATCTGCACAGCAGCTCTCTGCTTTTGTTTCTGCTTACAAAGAGAGCGAGACCGTCAGGACTGCCTCTCGGCTTTCCCTACACAACCTGATCGTATGCGCTGGTGCTATTTTTAATAAGCAACCTGTTCTTTTTGTGCTGTGGTTGGCAAATATACTCCTGCTCCGGTTTGCCCCGCTGACAGATGAAAGCGAGAGTTTTGACGTAATCAGCACAGCCTCATAAACAGCTATTCTGTTAGAGACTGTGAGCCACTTCATTAGTTTCATTTGGAATCCACTGAGTTAAATCGGATGTTTCTTAATGTTTGGCACGTTGCATCAGCTCTGATTTTCATGCTTTTGGTGGGTTTTCTTTTAGCAAGTTGCCTGAGAAAGCTTCCCGGTTCTTACTTTTTCATTTATTTTTACCATCATGTTTTAGCTTTTATGCTGATTGAGCAGTGTTAATGGCCCAGCCTTTATCCCTGCTGGGAAAATTGGTTTTTAACTTCCTCCGTAGCACAAGACCAGCTATTTACAGCCTCGGTTCTTAAACAAGGTCCATTGAGCTTTTCATTTTACAAGCCAACATGTTTTGTTTTGTTTTTTTTGTCATCAGCAGTCTGTGTGTGTCTGCTGGTGTTGTATGTGTACAGTTTGCAGCGAGTGTTTCTTTTTTTTTTTATCTTAAATGAGAATCTTCTTCCCTTTCCTCCTCTCTCATTCCACATCCTCAATTCCCTGCAGTTCGCTGCTACACAGACACACAGAGATACTTGCACCATTTTGCTTCGCACCAGTCCCGGATACCCAGGCAGGAGGAAACGGCAGACCTCGTAATGAGGCCAAAAATTTAATAACGTTGACTTCTTCTTTCTTTTTTCTTTTTTTTTTTTTCTATTTCATGCTGCGTTCAGAGAATTATTAGCTGCACTTCTGCTCCAGATAAAGCATCGCACATCATTCGTAACACGAAACCCATACAGCACAAACATGTGCCACGACTGCCTCATAGCACGCATGTAATTGGATGTTTCGTTTTGTCTCATGTCTGGTATAAAGGTGGGGAATTGACAGTGAGAGTTAGCGTAGACATCCTGTCTGAACTCAGATCTGGAGCTAATGCACCACGGAGGATGCACTTCACACCTGTACATCTAAATATGAACAAACACATGCCTGCAGCTGTAAGCAGAGCGCCCCAGGAGCCGCTGAAGACTGGAAGGCCGCCCAAATTTGCCAGCATGACATCTGAAAAGGCTGACATGGGCAGACTGCCATGATGTTGATACAAGGCTGATAAAACACTGCTGCATTATTCCATGTGTCTCCCCCCTTCAAAACCCGCCTGCTGTCTATTCAGAGTAGCTCTCTTCACCTCTCAGCAGAAGTTTGTCATCTCCGCCGTGTGAATTCAGAATGAGGCTTGCCATGAAAACGCATACATTCCAAATCAAGCTGTAAATACAAATGTATACTGTGTACATAAATACATGTAAAATGGTGTTACTGCATTATGTTGTGTTTACAGTGCTTTGCAAAAGTATTCATAAACCCTGAATGTCATTTTGTCACATTAAAGCCACAAATTACATGTATTTTATTGAGATTTTAACACAAAGGGCAAATTAATGTGTAGCTGGGAAGTAAAAGGGGGGTGGAAACATTTTCCAAAAACTGTTTTTGTCCACTAAAATCTATTATGTGACAATGTCAAAACATTTAAGGCATGTGAATACATTTGCAAGGAACTGTGTATCAAACTAAATATACCAGGTGTTGTTTCTTATTGTAAAATGAAATCGGAATGAATGTTGTTGGTTTGCATCTGCTCGTCTCGAGTGCTGCGCCTCGTTGTGGATGTAAAGTAAACGAGCTGCCGTTCGATGTTTTTATACAATAAAGTCAACCTGTGATTGAAAACTTGTTTGTCAGTTTACTCCTCACGGCACCACTCTTGTTTATAGCACAGATGTTTCTGCAGGCAGTCTGTATTTGTCACAATCACTATAAATGTCGCCGAGCTGTAAAACCTGTTTGTTTATACGATACTCGCAGCTCTAGCTAGATTGCAGACGGTTCTGCTCCACTGATGGCCTTTGCAGTTCGCTGATTTTCTGGCTGTTGGAGTGTGGCTCCGCATTAATTTTCCTCTGCCTGCTGGTTAATAGATCCTTGTTACTCTTAAAAGTGTCTCGCCTTACTTAAAAGCTTCAGACAAATCAGCTGCTGGTTGAAGTGTTTTGTAACTGTGTGAGGAAGAGGAATGCTCAGAATTTATAGGTGCTTTAACCTCCAGTGCAGCGACCGGCAGCCAGCTGAGTGGCTCCGTTATTTATTGCCGGAAAAGCTTTAAATCATCAGTGGTTCTGACAAAGGGCTGCCGCTGGCGCTGAGAATTGATGCCACTGACCTTGTCTCATGGCCTTAACAACACCTGATTTTATTACACCTGACAGAAACAAGAGGGAGACGAAAAAAAAGTCCTGGACTCCCAGTCTACATCTCTGATGACACTTCAGATGTTCAGCTACATATTTTACCACAGGTTTACTCATCTGTTTTGACGTGCCGCTGGACTCATTTAAAAAAGTCAGTTTCTGTGTGTGTCCCAAAGCATGCTGTTGGGAACCCGCAAGTTTCCACATAGTCAAAAACAAAAGCTCCAAACATTTGAAGTTTTGCATTTGTGAATAAAATTTGAGGATTTTTTTTGTTCAATATGATTAAGTATATAACAAATCCACACAGGCATCCTTAATCCAGATAAAATAATTTTTTAAATTAAATCTATAGCTAGCCTGTAACGGTGATCATGTTGTCCAATGTTTGATTAAAAAGTCAATCAAAACATTTAAAATACCTCAATATTTTGGATGTAGTAGGTATGGTAGGATTGGAAAGTCAATAAACATTTAAAAACAGGGAAAAAAAACTAATTGATTTCTCCAACAGCTGAAAAGGCAAGTTAAAGGTCATCATACTTTTTAATGGTGGCAGATGAATTAATCCTGCATCATGAAGGACAACTGCACTGAACCAAGTTAACATCTTGTTTCAAGAATCTTAATGTGTTACAGTCCAGAAGCTTCTCTCAATTTGAACTGATTGCCTTGCTGGCATGTCCATGAAAAGGAGTTTTTTTTTTTTTTTTTCATTATCATTTCTTCGGTCTATTTTTATCTTTTTGCCTGAAAATTGTTCCGCTGCTCCCCTCTGTGCATCTTAATGGGATCTGAGTCTGCAGGGTGTATTCTGCTCTGGCTTGCCAGCACACACAGAGGAATATTTGTGTCACACATCTGTTTTTCATCCAGCTGGTTTTTCATCAGTCCAGCTCCCCAGGTTGTACAGAGGAGAAAGAAAAAAAAGAAATACCAACCATCCATCAAGCTGTGAGAAAGAGCAGAAAACATCTTTGTAGCATTTTCCCTGGTTGAGGTCAGGGATGAAACTACAAATATAGGGTATCTGATGACCTCATTTTGCTCCACATAAACAAACTGATTGTCCTCTCAGCTTGTCAAGAGCTGTTACTCACTTGCTTTCAAAGAGCATCAATGAACACTTACTGGAGGACAGAAAGAAAACATGGGGCAGAACAAACATCAGGACGTCTGGCACACTGGCTTGTCAGCAGCTGTACAACGCTTCCACCTTGTGGGTCAGTGGGAACAGTACCAGGTAGTTTTGACTTTGAGAAGATCCCACTGTATTTAACAAAACCTTCCCTAAAAACATGTACTTACTGTCCTTTATGGGATGTAAACGTTTTAACATTTGTGGATAACAATGACAAAAAACAATAGATTTCAGGAAGACTCATTATTATTATTATTATTATTATTATTATTATTATTATTATTATTATTATTGTTGTTGTTGTTGTTGTTGTTGTTGTTATTATTATTGTTAAACGGTAAGACAATTTTTGCAGAAGTGTTTATTGTTTTGAAGCTTAGCCTCTTCCTTCGTATGGAGGTACGTGATTGGCTACTCTCTGTTGCTATGACATCGCTGTGATAGACGCTTCAGAGCGAAGCATTATGGGAAACAAACGGCACTTTTTCTGGTGATGATGTTTTAAGAAGATTCGCGTGAATATATTTCATCAATATGAAGGTTAGTACTTACAAAAGAACAGCAACGAAACTTTTTCTCGTGCTTTTAAGAGGAGTTTGTTTCAGTTAAGCGGTCGTCAACGAGCTAGCTACTCGTGTAGTTTCAAGCTATCGCGTTAGCTCAGGTAAACGTTGCCTTTCGTTTCTGTATTTTGTCGTACTTTTCTATTTCTCCTGTAATGTCAGAGGCAAATCATGCAGCGTTACAGCAATTGCGTCCTGTCCTGGGACTGCTAATGTAATCTGACGAATAGCAGCTGCCTTACTCTGGTAGAAAATAAGGTTTTATACACGAAGAGATAACAATGTTGGTATATGTTAAGTCTTATATTGTTAACCCTCAGTTAAAGAAAAGCAACACAAAATATTACATATTGTTGTTATTTAATTGTATTTTTAATAATAGAGGCAATAATAGAAAAATTATACACATCTCATCATTCTCCGTGGGCCCTCCTTTTGTCGTAATAAATAATTCTTTCCCTTTATTATCATATCTGAAATAAGGAACCGATTTGCAATTTTCAATTCAGCACTTCAGTAAAGGACCACAGTACTTTAAACATGATTTCCCCCCCTTTCCCAGATTACACATTTGATCTGTTTTTTCTTTGGTTGCGTGTACATATTTAAAATGTCACAATAATGCATGTACATGATAAAAATATCCTGAAAAACTATAGAAACAAAGTTTTCAAATGATTATCTCACTTATTAAAGGCCAACCTGACCTTGTGTTTATGTAATTGCCCACTACACCGACCACCAAGCATCTGCATTAACATGCAATATGTTGTTTATATTGCTGTGTAGAGCAATCTTTCTATAGGCTTGTGGGGACTGTTCTGATTCACTCACATCTGGAGGTTTTACAGCATGAATGGCCTATTTCATGTCTTGCTGTTGCATCTAAGTATGATTTACATTTAAACATAACAAATCACTCCAAAAAAGTAATTTGAAAAAATATATATATATTTTTCCCTTCCTGGATTTAAGATAAATCTGAAGAAGATAGTTATTCAGAGGTATGAGAAATGATTTAAAAATAAAAAAGTCCTCTTTGTGTCGCCAGAGTTTTTTCGTTCTTGCTGACAAAGCCTGGGCAGGATCTTATGTTCTGTACAAGTGGCAGAAAAGTCTTGGGAATTACATTGCTGTCGCTGGGTGAGTAACGGCGTCTTTAAGAAAGCTGTTAACATCAGAACAGGGGAAAGTCTGACATTTTTCTCCCATCACACAGACAGGATAGCACAGTGAAAATATTTGATCGACATGGACAGAAGTGGACTGAACTCAACCTTCCGGGGTAAATTAGAGAAAGTCTGTAGGATCCCAGTTTGATCTCCTAAAGCAGAATGTTAACTTCCTCTGTTTCTGATGTTACCTGGTAGGCGCTGCGTGGGGATGGACTGGGACAAGGACGGAGACATCCTGGCAGTGATTTCCGCAAAGTCCAGCTCCATCTTCCTCTGGGATGCCAGTGTCAATAAAACATTTCACATAGACAGTGGCATGAGGTATGTAGAGAGTTAACTCTGGGCATGTGACCATGATCTGTTACAAATAGTCTAATGCTCTGAGTTTGTTTTCTTGTTGGTTTCAGCAAAGATCAGATGAGTTTCCTCCTGTGGTCAAAAACTGCCCCCCTGCTGGCTGTAGGGACGGCAAAAGGAAACCTGCTTATCTATAATCAACAGACGTCACGCAAGATACCCATACTGGGTAACGCTCACACATCACAACCAGATTTTTAAGATTTTGTTCACCTTTTTGTCTGTTGTATTGATTGTGTCTCTTTTTTCCCTGCTTGTTGCTGAAGGTAAACACACCAAGAAAATCACATGTGGGTGCTGGAGCTCCCAGAATCTCCTGGCTCTGGGAGGTGAAGACAACAATCTCACTATCAGCAATCATGAAGGAGACACAGTCAGACAGGTAGTCATGCTGACGACCTGAGTGCTGCTCCGTCCTGACAGCACGAGGATTTTATGATCACAGTTTTGTCATTTTTAAAGATTATGGAAGCAACACGAAGGATTTGAAAGTCGGAGTAAAAACATCCTGCTGATTTTCCTGATCTTTTGTCAGATGCCGCTTCGAGGTGAGCCGGCTGAAATATTTTTCTCGGTGATGAAAACTGATGAAAGGTCCCCGCAGGGGGAAAATACTGTAAGTTATTTTATGCATCTTTGACATTTTTATACAGCAATTCACACTAATTGTCCTTAACTCTCGTCAATTAAAGGATAAAGAACAAATTCATCACTTCTTTATCTTGTGGCATATTTTTGTTTCCTGCAGCTGAACCTGGTTTGTGGCTGTTTCTTTTGTTCTCTAAGGAGAACTGACCTCAGTTGGGTTTTTCAGGATGTCGATTTGATTAATATGAAATTCATATACAAAGAAATTCACAATCAGGTCAAAGGAAAACATGCAACATGAGAAAATAATACGGACTTTATAATTTCATATTAATGATCTGTAAGACTGTGCAAATAAAATAATATTTTATCTTTTTAAACCTCATTTACTTCCATTTTACTTGTTCAATTTACACTTCCTAGTTTCATTTTATTACTGAAATGTTAGATTTATTTCCTTATTTTTTTATTTTATGTTTGTCATTTTTTGCAATTTTCACTTTTATTCATAAGGTATACATCTTAATGTTGTCGTGTTAGATGTTCTTCATTCAAACCCACGTGTATGGTAAGTTCCTGTAATGTTAGTGTTATGCGGTAAACCAGTGCTTGACTTTCTACTTCCACACAAGGTCCTGAATGAGGTTTAATCTTTCAAACGCTCTGCTCTCAGGTGAGTATGTGTGTGGACAAGAAGATACTGACGCTGTTCAACATAAGTGACCCCAACAACCCAATCGAGCTGGCCTTCGAGCGCCAGTACGGCAACCTGGTGTCCCATCGCTGGTACCGTTCGCCATTCTGCTTAACAGCAAGGTGAAGGTTTTTGTGCCAAAATTCACTGCTTGGTTTCCAATTGCGCAGGTTTGGTGATGGGTACATACTGATTGGCTTTTCCCATGGATACTTCCTGGTTATTTCCACCCACATCAGAGAGATCAAGTCTGAGCTCTACCAGGCTCGCAACCACAAGGATAGTCTGTACAGCGTGGCCGTCTCAACTTCGCTAAACAAAGCCGCTTCCTGTGGAGACAACTGGTACGCATTTATCTAACTGAAGTTTTCTTTACTTTGTTGAAGGAAAAACAGAACATTCTGTGCCTCTTTTGCAGCATAAAGATCCACGAGCTGTCTGATCTCAAAGACATCAGCAGTGTCATTCAGTTGGAAGATGAGACCAAAGGTTACCCAGTCCTTCTGTTCATCCAGTGAGATTTTGTAGGACTGTGCTGAGCGTGTCCCCCAATCCTCTGTCTGTCCTCCTGCAGGTCTGGATCAGCTGAACTGGACAGATGACGGCCAGCTGCTGGCCCTGTCCACTCAGAGAGGAACGATTCATGTCTTTTTGACCAAACTACCTATGCTGGGAGACAGTTTTGGCACCCGGCTGGCCTTCCTCACCTCCCTGCTGGAGGTCACTGTCTCCAACCAGGTGGAGAGGGTGAGAACACACTCATACACACACATACAGTTATTATTCAAAAGACATAACTCTACAATAGGAATAATCGACCAAAACTGATCTACAACTGGGTTACAGGCAGAAGTGGGTATAGTACCAAAAATTGTACTCAAATAAGAGTGGCACTACTTTAACATATTTTTACTCAAGTAATAGTAACAAGTATCCATCCAGGAAATTACTCAAGTAAGAGTAAAAAATGATTTGGTAAAATGTCTGCTCAAGTACTGAGTAACTGATCAAAACATCAATCATTTTATGTTTAAAAATGACATCATCAGACAGAACAAAATATACATTTACATGGAAATGTTGGCATTTTAAATTTCAAAATGAAATAGTTATATAAGTAGCATAATTACAAAAAAAATGAAATCGGGCAACAAAAAAAAAAATCTAAATTATTTTCTTTCAGTATTAAACTTATGAAACTTTGAACAGATGTGTATCTACATCCGGTGAGGTTTTGGTTAAAACACGTTTGCTCTTCATTCAGTGAAGTTACTCACAGTGAGTCGAGCATCCGGAGATACTATCACTCAAGTAACAGTAAAGTGCTTCATAATAAAATTACTCAAACGTACAGAGTAGTAAAAATACTCCAAAAAGCAAGTTGCTCAAGTAAATGCTACCCAACTCTGTTTGCAGGAGAGTCCCATGTCCATCCAGGTGGAGGTGGAGCCCACGTTCGTTGCCGTGGGACCGTACCACGTGGCCGTGGGGATGAACAACAAAGCCTGGTTCTACGGTAAAATCACTTTATAAGAGTGGGTCTGTTTCCTTTTTCTTTTAGCTTCCCTTCAAATCTTTTGTGCGTTACTTAGGCTTGTCAAAGATAAAGGACGTTGAGTATTTGGGGACCATAGTCAGCATGCGCCTCAACGCTGACTACGCAGCAGCTCTGTTTGAAGGAAAAGTACAGCTGCACATGGTGAGACATTGCTGTTTTGGGCTGAGCCTCTCCTGTAAAACAAGCTCCAACACAAACATTCACATGTCTGTTCCAGATCGAAGGCAGAGACGCAGAGGACAGGAAGCAGATGAAACTTTTCCCAGATGACGACAGTAAAGGCCGGATCCTTTGCCACGCTCTCACTGCCGAATTTCTTTATTATGGCACCGACGTAAGGATCACATGGTTCTTATCAATGTGGTTCTCGTTAAAGCCATCAAAGGAAAAGCATGAGCCTCTCCTCCAGCTTGTGACGCTGCGCTGTTTTCCCTCAGCTGGGTAATGTGGTGTGTGTGCTGCTGGAGGACTGGGAAACCGTGAACGACTACAGCCATTCGGTCAGCGTGAGGAAGGTGTTCCCTGACCCAAACGGCACCTGGGTGGTGTTTATCGATGACAAGAATGGAGGCTTCTTGTTCTCTCCTGCAAACGTCAGTAGATGTTCACGTCTTAAACTGAATGTACACTTGAATGTGCCACTTGTTTAGTATTTATTTAGACGTCAAATGTTTGAACAATTGTTGGAACAGTAACTGTTTCTTTTCTGCTTCTGCTTTAATGGGCATTGCTTATAGTTTTGCATTATTTCACACAATTGATCCAAAATTAGTTAAAATGACAAAGCCTGAAAATGACTTCAGGATTTCCAGTTCCACAGAAGTCTTAAAAATAAAAGTAAAAAGTGTAGAAATTTTTTTATTTTTCTTCAAGCTAGCTAGTGTTAGGAATAAGTAATTTTTTTTGTTTTCCTCTATCTCATTTAGCTGCTTGCATGCTGGTACATACACACACACACACACACGCACACACACACACACATACGTGCACACTCATGCACGCATACGTACATAAGGGTATATAAGTGCATGCATTTATATATATCCTTATATATGAGGGAGATAGAGGCCTAGAAAAGGAATCTGTTGTTTTGCTGTGTTTTCCCATAAGGAAACATGGCGATGGACCAGTTTGGTTTTAATAAACGGGATTCATGAATTCAACTCTCTGACTCTTCTTGAACAAAGCTGAAGAACGGATCATCTCCACCACTAGCTAACTGATTTTCTGTCTGCCATATCTATTCATGTATGTAAATACATGAAAGTCTAAAAAGTGTGATATTCTGAAATGGAGATGTTCAGAAACTCCGATATTTGGAGGACTTTTAAAGACACTTTTTGTGTGTTTCTTGGTTTCCAGGCAACATTGTCCTGTTTCGAGCTTCCCAACTTTTCCCCCACCATAACAGGAGTGCTGTGGGACAACTGGCACGCAGACAAAGGCGTATTTGTGGCTTTCGACGATGACAAGGCCTACACCTACGCTTTGCACAAAAGGACAATATACGGTAGGGCGATGCCACGTCTTACGATCAGACACACGGTCAGTTATGGCGAGACGCTCGTTCACCGTTGCTGTCGTCGTGTTCAGGTCCGCGGGTGGTGCAGGTGGGTAGCACTGCTCTGCTCTACTCCCAGAGGCCGCTGCTCTTCTACAACGGCGAGCTGACCTGTCAGACGACCAGCGGGAAGACAAGCGAAGTAGTTCTGCACACACACTCGTTTCTCAAAACCTCCCCTGACAAACTGAAAGACTCCCCTTCAGAGCTCAGCAAGCAGATCAGTCAGGCGCTCCAGCTCAAAAGGTCAGTCGGTCGGTCGTCACTGGAAACACTTTCCTGTTTCAAGTATGTTTAGACGTGAGAAGGTTTCATTTGACTAAATGCTGCACGGATGGAAGAGCTTCCTTTGTGAAGCGAGATCATTTGACAGCCAGAAGATTGGGAGGGTGAACTTGTCTATACTTGCTTTTTAAGTAACGAATGTAAAACGGTTGTTTGTGAGTCATCAATCAAGCCGAATAGAGGTGAACTGACCGGTCCAGCAGAAAGTTAGAAGATGGAAGGGACCTGTGCACTTTAACCTTATGTGTCTTAAATCAATAAACGCCCAGCAGAATGGTTTGATGTGTGTTTGCAGATTCAAGGAGGCTTGGACTCTGTGCACGTCTGGAGGCAGTGAAGCTGACTGGGCTGAAATAGGCAGAGCCTGTCTGGTCCACATGGAGGTGGAGCTGGCCATCCAGATCTACCGGATGAGTGGCAACGTGGGCATGGTCATGTCCTTACAGTCGATCAAGGTTCGGCGCTCTCCTCCTATCAGATATCTCTGTCAACAACGCAACACGTCTCCCCTATTTTGAATTGAAATCTTTTCAGGGTATAGAGGATAAAAACCTACTGGCAGGACATTTGGCCATGTCCTTGGAAGAATACAACCTGGCCCAGGACCTTTATCTGTCCTCCAGCTGCCCAGCAGCTGCTCTGGAGGTTTGTTCACATTCAGTTTTATGATCAATAGGTTTTGGTTTTGGTATGTGGTGAAACCTCTGGCTAATAAATGTGTCATAAACAGTAAGGATCACATGCTGATGTGTTGTTTGTGTTTAAGATGAGAAGAGACCTGCTGCACTGGGACAGCGCTCTGATGTTGGCCAAGAGGCTCGCAGAAGAACAGATTCCCTTCATTTCCAAAGAGTACGCCGTCCATCTGGAGTTCATGTAGGTGCAGACACACACATCTCACACACGCACACACACACACTGTACGTACCATTCAAGAGACTGAATCTGAACTGATTTTAAATCCCTCTCCTTCCAGTGGCGATTATGTGAACGCTTTGGCACACTATGAGAAAGGCTTGACGCACCAGAATAAAGTAAGTTCAATCACAACCTCAGATTTTAAGGCTAAGATTTGAATAACGAAGAGCTCACATTACATTAATTAGTTTCTTTTTAAGAATGTTTTGGCACATTGAAGCTAGTTATCGTTTTCAAAACTTTATTTAAAACTTAAAATGAAGTTTTTGAAAACGTTCACTGCAAAAACACGCAATCTTACCAAGTACTTTTAGTCTAGTTTCTAGTGAAAATATCTAAGACATAACTAACTTACAAGTAACTTTTCAACAAGATATAAGAGCAAGTTTTAATTCTTGGCAAAAAGTTACTAGTTCCACTGGCAAATGATTTCACTTACAAGAGGAAATTATCTTGTTGTAAGTGAAATAATCTGCTTCGTTCCAATTCCAGTTTTCTTCCCAAATCCTCCTTAGTTTTCAGAATTATTATTTTTATAGAAAGCCATAAGCACAGCAGCAAATAACTAAACAGTAGCACAGAAATACACTGCATCAATTAATTAGTAAAGTTCAGAGGATTTTATCTTTTCGAAGCAGAACGAATCATAAAGCAAATCTCCTTCCCTACATTTGATGTCAGGGTTCAAATCTACAAAGTGTGAGCCTTGCTGTTTGTAAATGACAAGGTGCAAAATATTGGGTGCATAATAAAAACAAATGCTTTCTGCTCTGCCCACATTCTCCTCCTCCTCTTTCTGTGCAGTTCCAGGAGCACGACGAGGCGTGCCAGGCGGGAATAGCCAGGATGTCCATCAGAATGGGCGACATCCGGAGAGGAGCAGCTCAGGCCGTCCAGCACCCGAGCAGAGTCCTCAAGAAGGAATGTGCAGCCATACTGGAGAGCATGAAGGTAGAAACGGAGATATTTATCTGAAACGCTAGAGGGGAGACTCCACTCGTTGCTAATTTCCTCTCTGGTGAGTCTCTGGAGTCAGAAGAAGCAGATCTGCTCCTATAGTAGCGTTGCTGCAGAAACAGCAGCTTCATGAGCTCATGCAGTTTCCCTTCATTGAATTGAGATATTGTGAATACCTTTAAGGAAGAAGGTTCTTCTTTTTTTTTTTTTTCTAAAATACAACGAGATCTAACAACTTCATTTTCTCTTAAGACTAGAGCTGTTTGTGTAACAGATTGCAAGGAAAAATTACCGTTTACTGAAAGCAGACAGTCATTTTGTACGGCAGAAGAAAAGAAGGGGGGAACGTAACCTGCTGCAGGGCTTTTACAAAAAACAAGTTACAAAACACTAATTCTCACCTAAAATTAATATTTTTGCAGATGTTAGTCTAAAATAAGTTTTTAAACTTCTGGAATGATCAGAAGTTTGTGTAATAAATGTCCACACACCATAATAATTTTAGACCCTGAAACGTTAAGTTAAATCAGTGCTTTTTATTACTGAACTAATCAGATAATGTGACTGATTATGTGAGGCAGATTTTGTTCTCAAGGTTTTAAGGCGATCCTCGTCAGGATAGAACTTGGAGTTATCTTTAATAAAAATGTAAAAGTTTATTTTCTACCTCTTTGGTCAGCTCTCTTTAACTCATGTGTTTCTAAAAAAAAAATGCAGCATTGATTTTACTTAGAGGTCAGATTCTCTAGTCCGGACTGTGTGTATCTGTTTCCTCTGATTATCATTTCAACACCTTAGTCATTAAATGTCATTTTGAAATATCAGGAGAGATGTTTTTTGTTTTTGTCTGAACTTAATTGACCTTTTAACGTTTTTGATGTCTTGATTTCTGTCGTCTTTGTTTTTCTTTCTCCTTGCAGCAATTCTCCGAAGCTGCTCAGTTGTATGAAAAGGGGTTATATTACGATAAAGCTGCGTTGGTTTACATTCGCTGCAAGAACTGGTGAGTTACACCTTCAGCACTCGGCATCGCTTTGTGTTTTCACTCCAGTGTCCTCCAACTCTTTCCTTCTTGTTTCTTCAGGGCGAAGGTGGGAGAGCTGCTGCCGAATGTTTCCTCTCTAAAGATTCATCTCCAGTACGCAAAGGCCAAGGAGGCGGATGGCAAGTGGGTTCTCGGCTACTCTGTCTTATTCCTCTGATAGAAGCCGAAAAGGTTCAAACAAATCTGATGCAAAACGTTCTGTGCACATCAGATATAAAGAGGCAGCTCAGGCCTATGAGAACGCAAAGGACTGGGATAACATGATCCGTGTGCTGCTGGACCACCTGAACAATCCGGAGGCTGCAGTTCGGGTTGTCAGGGAGACTCAGAGCATCGACGGAGCAAAAATGGTTGCCAGGTGGGATAAACAAGCCCGAAGATGGACGCACAACCAAAAGCTGCTACGTTTTTTTCATTGATTTAATGATTCTACACTTCATTTGCGTCAACATATTTATCCAAAGTTTCAACATCAGTCAGTTTAGTTCCTTAAGACACAGTTCCTACAACTATTCATTATAGCAGCATTAACTCTCTCTGACAAACTACACTGGAACATTAATACCTTTGATACCTTGGGGTTTTTTTTGTTTTTTTTAATCGGTGGTCTCCAAAAGTAATTTGCTATATTCAAAATCACAGTTGATCATTTCAGCTCGCAGTCATTTTGTTTCTTTGTGTTCCCGTCGTTTGTTTGTGCCCCAGGTTCTTCCTGCGGCTGAACGACTACGGCTCAGCCATCCACTTCCTGGTTCTGTCTCAGTGTAACGACGAAGCTTTCCAGCTGGCTCAGCAGCATGGACAGATGGAGGTCTACGCAGACATCATCGGTCAGCTTCGCCGTAAACCTGCATCCACATCTTACAGCTTGACTGTTGAGGGTTTTTGTTTTATTTTTTCTGCTGTTTGCAGCCGTTCTTCTAACTTGAGCCTCGGTCATTGTTAGATTTGCTGAGTTGTGTTTGTGGTGGGCAGGTTCTGCAGCCACGCAGGAGGACTATCAGAGCGTCGCTCTGTACTTTGAGGGAGAGAAGAAACACCTTCTGGCTGGCAAGTTTTTCCACAAGTGTGGGCAGTACAACAAAGTAAGAGGCCGTGACTTATTTGTTCACTCATTATTACTTTCATAAAGGTAATGGTTATGATCTCCTTTTAGGCTCTAAATCATTTCCTGAAGTGTCCAAAAACCGAAGACAACCAGGCGATTGAGCTGGCCATTGAGACGGTGGGAGCTGCTCGTCTTTAACTGAGTTTTTAAGTTAAAAAAAATTATAATAATTATCCGTTCAGCTGACTGGGTGCTTCTGGGTGTTTGTTCCTAAATCAGGTGGGACAAGCCAAAGATAACTTTTTGACCAATCAGCTGATTGAATATCTGCTGGGAGAAAGTGACGGGATGCCCATGGTAATAAAGCATTTGCATGTAAATGACACATTGTGTAATAATATGTCTTTTGTTCATGTCGATCTGCAGCGTTGTACCACCTTGTTTTCATAAACTCTCAAGCGATCGTTCTTTCTCACGTTTAGTTAAAAGCAATCTGTATTTTCGTTGTAGAAAATACAGAAGACGTAGTTTTAGTGACTGCTTGTTTTCTGACAGTTCAGTGTCTTCTTCCTCTGAAGTGGAAAGTCTTCCTCTGCATAAAGTGATTTCGGCTCCAGTGTGTTTTGGTTCCGCAGTCAGATGTGCTTTTACCTACCTCATGCTGGAAAGGCTTCTGCTCACTGGCAAACGATTACTTGTATTGAAAAAACTGGAGTTGAGATCCATTAAATGTGCTAAATGAAATGTTACATTTTTTTTTTTTATAAAAGATTGTTCCAGGAGCAAATTTACAGTTTCCTAACTTTCTGACTAAACGTTCCCTGTTTTTGGTCAGATTTCCATTCTGTTTCTCTTTGCTAAATCCCAGAAAGATAGGAGAAACAGACTTTTGACTCATTGATACAATTCAGAAACGTATTTTCTCAGTATTTGGTAGTTGTTTTCTAAATGTCAAACATTCCTGGTTTTCAACAAGCTTGCCTTGTTGTGGTCTGTTATCTTATTGATGTCTTGGCAGATTGAATTGTGTCCGAAACCTGTTTGAATATTACACAGTAATGACATCATCAGTTGGTCTTTCACCAAACTATTTAAGTACGTAGGGAGCTTAGTGTATGTAAACAGTTCTCCCTTTTGTTATCTTTGGCTTTCAGCAGATAATAATTCTGGTAATACTACTTAAATGTCAATACTGTCAGGTTGAGGGGGGGTCGTCTGAAATGTGTCACTCGTTCCCAGGAGGCGAAGTACCTGTTCCGCCTCTACATGGCCCTGCAGCGATACGGCGAGGCCGCTCACACCGCCACCATCATCGCCAGAGAGGAGCAGTCGGCCGGTACAGACCTCACTAATGCTGACCTTCCGGTAGCAGCAGAGCGTTGTTTTTTTCGTGTGATTGCTTTCTGTGTGTTAAAACCGCAGGGAACTACAGAAACGCCCATGACGTTCTGTTCAGCATGTACACAGAGCTGCAGGCTCAGAAGATCAAGATCCCGGCAGAGATGGCGACCAACCTGATGATCCTCCACTCGTATCTACTGGTCAAGGTGACGATCGTCGTCCTCCGGCTGCTGGTCGTGTTAAAGAAGAAGAGTAGCTCAATTTTTTATTTTTTTTTGCTGTAGCGTTGTTCAGTCAGCATCTGTTTTTCTGCAGATCCACGTGAAGAAAGGAGATCATCTCAAAGGGGCGCGGATGCTTATTCGCGTCAGCAACAACATCAGCAAGTTTCCTGCTCGTGAGTTCATGTTCTCACCTGAACGTTGTAATTAATCCTACTTTAGCCAGGATATTTTGAAGTCTTTCCATTTTCATATTCTGATTACAGGTTTAGCACTGATTATTTGTATTAAGATGGCTTGATCCACTGCATAAAATCCTGACAAATATTCCAGAAATTGAGTTTTAGACGGAATAAAAAAAAGAGAAAGATTAGTGTTTGTCATTAAAATTAACATATAAGAATAACGATGCAGCTTTATACGTGATCCAGACATCGTCACTATTATTCTGTAGAAATTTTAAAACGTTTTCATGTGAGGGAACATATTTACTCATATTCTTCTTTGAATGGTGTAGTTCAATAATCAACCCTCTATCTTTGTCCTTGAATTTTGTTTCTCCATCCATCCATCGTCTCTTCTCTCTGTATTTTAAAACATTGGTCTTTGTGCGCGTGTGTGTGTGTAGATGTCGTCCCCATTCTCACATCAGCAGTTATTGAATGCCAGCGTGCCGGACTGAAGAACTCGGCCTTCGGCTTCGCAGCCATGTTGATGAGACCGGAGTACCGAAACCAGATCGACCTCAAGTACAGGAAGAAAATCGAGGCTTTGGTTCGGTGAGTCATCATTTATTGTTAAAAATGTGTTTTCCTGCGATATTTATTTTTTATCTTTTACTCATTTTTAAATGTTTTATCTTATGCTCTTAGTCATCCTGACACTTCAGAGTTAGAGGAGGAAACAACTCCCTGTCCTTTCTGTGGCTTCCAGCTGCCACAGAACGACCTGATGTGCATCTCCTGCAAGAACAACATCCCTTACTGCATCGCCACGGTAACGGAGACCTGACCGCTCATCTGCATTTCTTTAAAGTTGGACAAATCCATCCATTTACTCCAAATTATCTCGGTATCAGGGTCGTCACATGCTGAAAGAAGACTGGTCCATCTGTCCTCTCTGCGAGTTCCCTGCACTCTACTCTCAGTTCATTCTGTAAGTAACAGATCCTTAAAAGCACAAAGATAAATCTGAAGTTTATTCAAATTATGAAAATTTCTTAACCTCACTGTAGATCAGATAAAGTATTTTGTTCCACTTTTCTGTCTCTAAGGCAGCTCTGATCATAATGTGCATCTGTTTCAGGCTGCTGGAAACAGAGTCTGTGTGTCCCATGTGCTCTGGGAATCTGAGCGCCAAGCAGGTGAAGAAGATCTCAGATTGCTCCAAATATCTGCACGGCGACGACCTGGATCAATGACCGCACATGTAGCTGACCTCCAAACCAGAAAAGCAATTTAAATTATATACACATATATATGTATATATATGTATGATGAATTAATGTTACTACCACAGGGTCATGGTGAGAATTTATTTCAAAGAAATTTATCCTGTTGCTTTTGAGACATTTTTGTTTTATAGTTTTCTTTTTGTAGTTAATTTTTTTGTCATTTTGCAGCAGGTGTGTAAAACACGTTCCTGATTTCCCGAGCGGAAATATGGATGATACTGAAAAGACCGAACGGTTAATCTAAAATATATATATATAATACCTCAGTGTGACCCCAATGGAACATATTTGTAAAAAAAATAAAAAAAAAACTATTTGCTTACAATTTAAATATGAATACAGTTATTTCTAAATATTGCGTAGTTGACTGTTAATGTTCAGATTTAAAGCATTAAGGCTCATTTTCCTGTAAGCTGTGGATGTGACAGTTTGAGTGCAAGAGTCTCATCTTTGCGTCTGATTTTAAAGCTATAAAATGTTTCTGCATGTCCAGCATTTCGCCTGGACCTCAGCTGCCTTCTTTGTATCTAGAAATAAAACTCCCAGCATGTCTGAGCAACACATTCCTCTATTAGAAAATTAGAATTTACAAAATAATATCCAGGAGTAACAAAGACATTTCTGCGTTGCAGTCGTAGCAAACGATGACAGTCACATTATTTACATCTGCAGCAGCTGAAGCTGAGCCTAAAGGCAGAGGGAATGCACTGATGAGACACACCTGCAGACAGACAGGCTCATTACGTGCAACATCTGTTCAATGTGGAGAAACTGGAAGTTTAAAAAAAAAAAAAAAAAAACAGCAGTCACTTGGTTGGAGCAAAACGACAGAATATCCCAGCCGAGTTCGTCCCGATGCTTGTTAACGTGTTGATTTAAGTGCAGAGTGGCGGTCAGTTAGCGGAGTCCAGCACAGTTCGCTCTTCATTTCTTTGCTTTGCCTTTCCCCTTGCCTTTGCCTTTCCCGGACTCTTTCTTCTTCTCCTTCGTCGACTCTTTAGTTGTTTTGGCCTTCTTCTGCTGCAGAGAGAAGCCCAACAGGTGAAGAACCAGAAAGCAGAACAGAAAAACCTCTTCAGGTCTGAACACTCTTACTTTGATCATGGCGTCTGCTTTGAGGCCCTCGGCTTCGTCCCCAGACTCCTGGTCGTCTGGACCTTCGTCTCCACCGTCCAGATCCGCTCCTCCTCCTCGGCGACCCTTCTTTACAGTTTGGAGGGAATACGGCGTCAGGTGGACCTCCTTGTTGTACGCCCGCGTGAAAGCTGCCTTCACCTAAAAGTACAGATCCAAGTTATTAACTAATGAGCTAATCTGAAGTTGATTAATCTTATCGATCAACTAACGATTAGTTCACAAGTGGCCATTTTCTTAAATACTTCAATTTTCTCCAGTCAAGCAGGCCAACCGACTTTCTATAACGTAAAGGTCTAAATTTTTATAATATGCTGAATTAAAAGAAAAACATTAAATTGAACATTATTTTGTATTAAATACTGATTGCATAAACGGGTAATTGTGGTTTTCTCACATGATTAAATTTAGACATATTTATAAAATATAACAAAACATGAACCTCTTAGACTGCCAAGTAGATAAATAAAAGCTGAAAAGAATAAAATCTGTTAAACACGTATTAATTCCCCATCAACAGAAAGAATTACTCTCTGTGGTTGAACTGGAGCAAATTTTAAAACTTTACTCCAAAAAGACTCACGACGACGGCCCTCAAAAATCAACCCCTCTCATTGGCATCATATCTTTAAAACATTTTTTCTCCTCTGATATTCTCTTATCACATCCTCGACTTTGTAGCGCAGCGCTGAATGAGCGCTGCTACGGTGAAGCAAAAGGAGCTTATTGAGTGTTTATATTTCAAAACAGAGCCGCATAGAGAGCATTTTGTGTCCCACACCGGACTCTGGACCGTTTCTCTTTCCCCTTATGGTACGGCTCCAAAATCTTTAATTCTGTATCAAGTGGCTTCATTATAGATGACCGGCGGCGCCCTCTGCTGGATGGCGGCCAAACTACAAGACTGAAAACATGGTCTATTAGCGAGAACTAATAATAGAAGTAGATTAATTGTTTGCATCCCTACCTAAAAGCAGAAAAATAACGATCAGGATGGGAAAGCATTCAGAAACTGTTTATAAAAAATTAAGAGTGAGCCTCTTCAGTGGTCCTCAGCTCACCTTGGGGTCCAGTTTGGAGTAGGGGTCAGGCTGCCCGCCCCACACACTGATCTCCATGATGCTGTCCACGTCCTCCTTGAGGAGCTGGTAGTCGTCCAGCAGCTGTACGGCCTGCGCCGCTCCCTCTGTCCCGTGCCTCTGCAACGGATGCAGCAGCGCATGGCGCAGGTAATGCATGTAGTCCAGGTTGACCGCCTGTCTGCTGCTCAGGGTCCTGCAGGAGCAGAGAGCATGAAACACCCCGCCCAGGGAGCGCGACACGGACGAACAAAAGGAGCTTACTTTAAGCTCATGTGTGAGGTCAGCTCCTGCACGATGCGGGAATGTTTGTTGGTAGAGGAGTTCTTGCCCAGCCAGCTGGGGAAGACGGGGAACTGAGACATGTAGCCTCTCATGAGCTCGCCCGGCAACACGCTGGCAAAGATGGCCTGAAAACACAACCAGGCTCAGAAATATTCACACTGGCGCACCAAAGTGGCGGAAGTGGCTCAAGCTATGGCTGGACGACGTGGCTGAAAAATGTATCACGATTCAAGCGTTTCGTATCAGTCGATATAATTGATTAGTTTTTAGTTTTAAATATCTGAAATACTGAAACTGGTGGCGTGATTTCTCATGTTTTATCCACAGTTTCCTCTCCAGATGTTATTTTCTCTTTTCACTCCATGTTTTTTTTTTTTCTGCAGTTCTGAGGCACAGTGGCGAAACCTGAAACTGCGGCTGCACAAGTTACTCAGCAAGTTGTTGCTAGGTAACCAAAGAGCAAGTCAGTTAGCCGATGCCACGCACCTAGCTATAGCCTTTCCTCTGCCTACATCCCCCAGAATGCCGTGCAGTTTGGGATGGGAGTTCAGTGAAATTATTACATTTTCTATCGGACATATTATCTATTGATACTGATCACATATTTATCAAAATATATGTTATTGACTTATTGTCCTACTCAAAATAGCAGCATTCTAGACAAATATGCATGTAGAGACGAAAACACGTCACACTCTGACTCTGCAACAGGCCTTCATCTCGGCTTCACACTGAGCTGGAATAATCTTTCATTTCACAGGCTGCTTCTGGAAAACAGTTATTATTTGATAATATTTAGATGAATGTCGGTACATGTCAAATAAGTTGCTACTTTAAAATGAGCTTCTAAAGAACATTTCAGCATCTGTCTCAGACTGACTCTCAAATTCCTCCAGAGATCAGACTGGTAAGTTTGACACATAAATATAATTAATTAGCTCATCAGTTACTATCAGAATATTATTTAATGAGGCAGTCCTTATAGTTGACAACATAACACTTACCTGAGTGGGAAGCAGGGACCAGTTCTGACTCGATCGGATCCGTCTGTCCACCAGGTCGCCGTCGGCGATGGAGTCGGCGGTCTTACTGAGCAGCACCAGGTGGGACTTCATGTCTCCGCTGTGAGCAAAGACGAAAGCAGGAGCGTCAGCCGGACGCGAGTCTCTGCAGACCTACGCAGCGTGGCGCGCCCCGCTCACCGAGCCGCAGCCGGACGGACGTGCAGGTAGTTCTCCTGGACGAAGAGCGGCGCCAGAGAGTAGTCGTGGAAGAAGAGGTCGGACTTGTCGATGAGGCTCATGTGGGCCGTCTCTTCGCCCGAGGCGAACACCTTCCTGCAGACGTCGAACGGCCCCAGCTTCGTGTCCTTGCGGGCGCTGGCCGCGTCGGACTTGCACCGGTCGTACGTCATCACCTTGTCTTTGGCCGACCACATGCTCAGGTTGTGAATCACCTGGGGGCATGGGGCAAAAGTGACGAGACGGAAATATCCCAGGCCTCACAGAGCGAGGAGCTTTGAGCTCCTTACCTGTCGCACGTCCTGGTTGGAGGCCAAGATGATTTCATTGAGAGCCGGAGGAGGGATCTTGATTCCCTCTTTATAAGCAAGAGACATCATGGCTCCCTGGGAAAACAAATGGAAACCAAATCAATAAAATGACAGAACTGGAAAGAAAATCCAATCATGAAAACACAAATTTCTATAGTTGAGGTCATTTGCATGCATTTATTTTAACGTTAATGGACACGTTGCAGCGCGACGACGGAGGGAACCTTGATCTGCTCCACCCGCGGCCTCTGGAAGCGCAGGTCGAAGCAGTAATTGGCCAACGACCTGATCTTCTGGTGGTTGCGGTCGTTGCACATGCAGATGATGGGAATCTTGGAGTTTTTGATCAGGCCGATCATTTCCTACAAGAGGTCAGAGAAAAATACTCGTACTATGAGTAAATATCCCAATTGGTTAGATTTCCATCAGGCACACAGTCATTTTCCAAACAATCCTCGTTTTTAACCCTTCCATAAACTCCAAAAGCCGAGCAGATTGTGAGAAACAAGCTCCAGTACCTGGATTCCTCCTCGGTCCTCATTTCCCGCCATGCCGTCCACCTCGTCCATGATGAGGACGTGCCTACTGCTCACCGTCTGAGACGTTCCTGCAGGGCAGACACAAGAGGCTCAAAAAGGTTTGAGATTTGCTGAAGAAGAGGATAAATATGAAGAGCACAGACAGCGTAAGCTGTGGCAGCGTTTACAGTTTTCACGTCGCAGCGCTGTGACTTCTCCACAGATTTAAAGAGTTTTCAGTCATTTTTACGTCCATTTATTTATATTTTAAAAATGAAGGAGGGATGGATAAAAGGAAGGAATGACTGGATCTACACAATTTGGTATGAAAATATATTTAGTTTTTATTTTTAAGCCACATCACCCAGCCCTACTTAGGCATGGTGGCAGGAAATAAAGTCTTCATATTTTTCTAGCTCTATTTCCAAACTCCCCCAAACCTGGAAAATATTCCAGACTTTTCCAGGTTGCGAAGCAGCTCCAGTGACATCTGTATTAGCAAATTATTAGGAAATATTTGGAACCAATTTTCAATCTTTTACGAACCAGCAGCTGCTTTATAAACAAACATTGACCTCTGTAGAAGTTCTCGATGCTGGTGTTGTTGAGCGACTCCGCCACGACTTCCTTCAGGCTGTTTTTGCTGCGAGTGCAGCTGGCGTTCATCTCCACGTAGCTGAAGCCCAGCTCCTTCAACGACAAGCAAACCCGCAGATTCAAACAGGAAGTGCGACCAGAGTCTGCTGGTTAGACGCCAGTGTGTGTGTGTCCTCCGACTGACCTCACAGACCAGGGCAGCTGTGGTCGTCTTCCCCACCCCTGGAGGCCCAGAGAGCAGAGCGGCTTTGTATCCCGATCCGTCGTCTTTCCCTCCTCCAAATTTACCAAACCTCGACGCTGTCGAACAGAAAGCACATCTAGAACCGACATGTTTCTGCCAGGTGAGCCGGCGTGAGGTCGGCCGGTTCTTCTGCTACCTGCGGGTTTGTCCGCTCCTCCGCTGTGGTGTCTGTGCCAGTTCTGCAGCCAGCGGAGCAGCTTGTTGGCGCAGCTCTGCTCCCCCTGCTGGCCGATCACAGCCTTCAGGGAACGCGGACGGTACTTGTCCACCCACAGGAGACCGGCAGCGTCCCCCTGCGGGGAAGGGGGGGAGGGTCCAGGAGCTGAGGAAGAGGAGGATGAGGAGGCAAGGCCTAGCTCCCTCCGGGCCGTCTGTCCAGAGCCCCTCCCAGTTGGGGTGCTGCTGCCGCTGGCTCTGTGTGCCTGGCCCGTCTTTGAGGGGCTCGGGGTCTTGGGGGACCTGGAGTTCCCCTTGGAGGGGGAGATCTTCTGAGCCTTGGGGGTGACCTTTGAGGTCCGACTCGGAGGAGTTCTGGTGTTTGAGGCTTTGCTCTAAAAGAAACATCCAAATAAATAAAGAGAGATCGATTTCATTAGAACCATTTAAAGGTTAAAGCTGATATCTGCAGACTGGGCTCAAACACAGCAGGAGGTCACAGATGGTGAATAAAGTTTTATTATGTTTTATTCTCGGTACTAATCATTTAAAAAAAAAAATTTTTTTGGAGGAAAACACCACATGTTTGAACTATTGTGCAGCTTTAGTTAATATTTTGGTAAATTTCCATCAGGTGGTTTTCACATTAGTTTTCGCTGCCACTCTTTAAAGGGCAGTTTTATGTAAAATTGACATCATGTTATAATGTTATTCCTTTAGTTACTTGTTTGTGCTATAAAATGGGACGACGTGCCTCTTTAAGCCATACGGCAATAAAAGCCACACTGATGTTTATTACTGCTACTGTGCCAAAGTAAAAACATTTATAATGTTACTATTGCAGGAGTCCTGACCTCGGCTTCTGCAGCGATCTCATACTTTGACTTCTTTCCTGGTTTGGTTCTGATCAGCTCCAACAAGCCGTCCTCATCCAGGATGGTGGTGCCTAAACTCTCAGCCTGGAGAGCAAAGCGCAGAGAGGAAAACTCGTAACTTTAACATCAATGAAACTGGAATATTTCTGTAATTTATGCTTCCTGTTCTTTTATAAATCAGAAGATATTTGAAAACAAAAAACAAAAAAAAACAATAACGTCCTGTTGCATTCGAGTACAAAAACAGAGCAACTTGAAATCATTTCACCAGTTTATTTCCCCCCTGCTTAATAAATGTAGGAAAAATTAAGGGCTTGAGTTTAATAAACATTTTAGCGTGAGATTTTTATTTGTAAGAATGTTACATGTCTTAGCAGCTGTAGGTGACGTAGGGTGAAAAAGCTTATGCTTCTTCCTACTCCTTAATAAAAGTATTATTTACTAATATTTATTATCAATTCAATGATTAATCAATAGTAATAATAAGGCCATATAATCCCTATTTTTAATTTATTTATTTATTGTGATTTTAATTATTAATTTATTATTTTTAATTTAAATGATTATCTTGATTAATGTATTATTTACCAAATTTATTACTGATTTTATTAATCGATTACGTTATTACAATTAAGATTATTATGATTATTACTACTGGTAGTAGCAGTTATTTTGTTCAGTTTAGCAGTAGTGACCCTTTTGTTTGTTTTATGTTTCATCGTTATTTAAATAAAATAATCCAAATAAACCCTGATAATCTGACGCAGGCTGGCTGACCTTGTCCAGTTTGGACGCTCCGCTGTCTCTGCCCTGCACCAGGTAGTTGGTCTTCTTGCTGACGTTTCCCGTCACTTTGCCTCCGTGACGCTCAATGAGAGCTTTGGCGTCGTCTCTCTCCATCGACTCCAGGACTCCGGTCAGCACAAACACACACCCCTCCAAGCAGTTCTCTGCTCCCTAGAAAGGATTTTAAACTGAGTAAATTGGTTCTGAAATAAAGAACGACTGAGGAGCCGCCGGTTCCCCGTCGTGACGTTCAACCTTACCTCGGGGATTTCCTTGGATCCCAGCGCCCGCGGTCCGTCTCTGTTGAGGTAATTCCTGAAAGCTAGCGTGTGCATCTTCTTCTTCTCTGCATCGTCAGGACTTGTACTTGTGCTCTGGTTGGGAAGCAGAACAAAACCTGAAAGCGGCTCAGATGAACGAGTCAGAGTTCAGCCTCTTGCGTCACAGGAAGCAGCGTTACCTCGGGCTTCGTGGGAGACGTCTTCAGCGCTGTCGGTGTCGTTCCTGCTTTGGGTGTGAACTTCATGTCCGAAATCGAAGAAGCACGCGGCTCTTTCTTCGGAGAAGTTTTGTTTTTCCTCGGTGAAGCGGGTGCTTTGCTTTTCGCGCCTTCGTCCTTCGCCTCGTCCCGTTTCTTCATCAGGGCCAGCTTGGAGCTGGCTCTGACGGCAGCGGGGCTCTTCTTGGGCGACGGACTGATGACGTCCTCCGGAGGGGTCCGACTGGTCTTCGACGGGACGCTCACGCTGCTCTTCTTGGGGGTCGTGGTTGGACTTGGCTTTTCCTCAGAGTTTTTGCGCGCCTTGAAAAGGCACAAAAACATATTTACATCTCCTCTACAAGAAGCCAACAGGCCCTTTAGTGACCATTGCAGTGCATTACTTTTTTGGGCTGTGGCTCGGTGTCCAGCATGGCCAATGTTTTGGCAAACTCCTCGTCCTCATGGACTTGTTTTTCCACCTGCTCGAAAGAAAAATAGCAAAATCATCACATAAAGACAATTACAAAGTCGGCCTTCCATCACCTGAAGAACATTTTTTAGGATTGAAGAGGACCGATTCTGCATCAGTTATGCACTACTGAGTTTTGATCTTCAATATGAAATTCATTGAATTTAGTGAAGGTAAAGCGGGAAAAAAACTTAAGAGGGTTTGCAAATCGCTACAGATCAACAAAACGTATCAAGCTAGAAATTGTAAATTTGTTGAAATATATTTCTATTGCCAGAAAAATCCCTACATCTAACTACTGATGGAGGTAGATGGGCCCGTAGCTGGTTAGGGAGGTGCTGAAAGAAGTTGCATCCTAAACAGGAACCTGCACACTCTGGTTCATGTAACCCACATGTGCAGCTGCAAAAAGCTGCTCTTTAATTAAAACTATGTCAGGAGAGGAAACAGCTTTTCTGACATCAACAAGCTGCATCTGATGACAATAAAATGACAAAAGTTAAAACGGCTTGTTTAAATCCTGAATGAGTCCCCCCCCCTCCAACACTATTCCACTGAATGAAAACATTTTCCAATGATCTCCAAACTGAGAATTCAAGAGAATTCAGTTTCTGCTTGGTGTGAAAACACCCTGTAGTTGATTTAACCTCATACCTCCATGTCCTCCTCCATCTGCAGCTGCCGGGCCAATTCCTCGTCGCTTATCAGGTCGTCTAACTCTTGAGTCGGCTGAAGGAAGACAGGAGTTTTACAAATTTAGTTTCCTGCAGAGTAAGAAAGTGATTAGAGAAAAGACGTCATGGAGGATTGGAGGACAGGAAAGTTAGCTTACAGCCTTTCGCTTGGTGCTGGCCACCAGCTTCTTGTCTGAGCGGTTAATCTCTCCGCTGCCGAAGTAGTCGAGTACAGAGGTGGGAGTTTGCTTAGGCTGAGGGGGAGGGGCTAGTTTAGGGGTTGTAGGAACTTTGGGACTCTTTCTCTCAGTTTTCCCCCGACTCAAAGGAGGCTTAGCAGGAGACTTGACTCGCTCTTTGGCTTTAGGACTGCAGCTGTCTTCTTCTGACGTTTTATTAGCGCCGTTCTGTTTGGACTTGGAGGCCTTCTTCAGACTCTGGAAATTGTCACTGTCCGAGTCTGCGAGTTCGAGAGACGAGCAGAGATTTTCTTTAAAGGCCAGATACATTAGGAGGAACTGAGAATATTTTCCTTTGATGGTGTCTGACCTGTTTCAGAGACGTACTGCACAGGATCCTTCTTAGGAGGCGGCTTTGCTTTGCTGGTCGCAGCTTTCTCTTTGGAGGATTTCTTAGCCTTCATCACCGGCTCTTCCTCGTCCGAATCTGATCAGAAACAAGGATGACATGTTTTTCATTTCTCATCTAATTTTTGGAAAATGTCCCTCTCTTAATGATGCAACTCCTAGAACTGGTCCCCTCCAGCTCTATGAAAACTGTAGCGAAGAAATCTCCAAAACGTTCTCTGCCATTTTCTCACTGAAGATAAACAAGGATTAAGATTAATATTTTTCTGACAAAGATCTAAATATGAAAAAATGTGTTACTCTATAGCACAAACTGTAAAGTGTAATAATTACAGTATACAGGCAGAAATGGAATACCAGGAAGAAGTCACTGCTTTACAAAGAGTTATAAAAATGTACATAAATCAACAAACATTTTCTTTCATGCATTTTTTAATAATGATAAAGGTTGGGGACTTATTTGATTAATTCCTATTTTTGCTGGTTTCCAACCAGAGCCTGACAATAAATCAAATCAGAATTATTGCAGCTTTAGCATGTTTAATATTGAAATATCAAAAAATGTTCTTGGATGCAGACTTCGATTTAATTGACATCCAAATAGCCAATTATACATTTTGCTATTTGGATGGACTTTTGCTGGATTTTAAGACCAGAGGTGATGTAGAGTTTAAACATAAACATGCTAACGCTCATGGGGGGCAAAAAGAAAAAACAGTGAGGAAAGTAAGCATCAACATCTGCAATTTCATGTTTTTGTGCAGTTCTGGTGATTCAAACCTACTACTTCTACCAAAGAACCTTTACCTAATTTTATTTCTTTGAAGAGTTACAAGTGGAATTGGTCAAAATCTGGTCAGAAGTAAAGAAAAACCTGAAATTGGTACCGGCAGGAAATAGTTTAATTGGTGCATCTCTAGACTATTAGTCTATATGTTCATTTATGATATAAAATATTAAAATATTTCGCATACCCGATTCTATAACTTGGCGTTTCTTTCTTTTCTTCTCGCTGCTTTTGTGTTCCTCTTCATTTTTGGAGCTTTTGACCTGAATAACAAGAATACAAATATTGTGTAATGAAGTGGGAAAAACTGGATTTTCTTTCTTTTTACATGGTGGAGGACAATATCTTCTTGCCTTAGTGCCTTCCTTCGTCCTCTTTTTCAAATCTTCTTCTGAGGAACTCTTCTTTTTCTTCTTCTCGTCTGGTTTTCGCTCTACATTTGGGGCAGGCTTGCCTGATACCGGTCCAAAGAACCGCCTGATGTCCTGCACACAAACACAGTATTTAGTGATGCAGATTGAAACACAGCGGAGTTGTAAACTTTTATATCTTCACTAGATCGCTGTGATTGTAAACAAGACTGATGCAGAGACTACAGTGAAAAGAGGCTGGAGGATTAATTGGCGAGTTCAGGCGCTCAATTTCAGTAGCTTTCACTTTCTGACTAAGATCCTGCACGTAAACGCATCATTTTTCCTAAACAAAACAAACAAACAAATAAAAAAAAAGCACAAACATGTCAACATTTAAACAGCTTTATGCTTATTTTTAGTGTAAAATAAACTGAAGCGGTTTAGCTGCAGCTAAACCCGAGAGCAGCTTTATCCACATGACTTCGCAGGTATTTTTCGCCTTGTTGAGTAACTTCGGGAGTTTGTGCCGCTCCAGGCCTGAGCGGACAGACTTAAACTGTTACCTACCATGATGAACACGCTGCTCTCGCACCCTGGGCGCTGGTTTGGTGCAGAAAAGACAGAAAATCTTTCAGCTGTTGGCGCGAAGCACTGTGGTCGCCAGGAGGTGACGCACCGATACAGGATTGGCGTGCGTCAGTACGTCATCAGTCGTGCCGAGTTTATTTAGGAATTCAAAAACAAATCAAAACGTGCAATAATAATAATAATAATTAATAATAATAAACCCGCTATGGTTCAAATTTAAATCACAGATATTGATATCGCATCAATTGCTCTTTGCCACTTTTTCTAAAAACTTTTGTAATTTATTCATTCTTTGTACCGTAAGATTTTTAATATCCGTACTGATCAAAATTCTTCCATGTGTTTCTGACCGGTTCTTTACATGAAGAATCTTGAATAATTTGAGTTACAACATATTTAATCTCCCTTTAAGATCAATAAAATATTTTTTGAATTGACCATGGCAGCATATGCGGGGCTTAAAATCTGAGGAAGCTGATCTGTCAGTAAAACCATCAGGTTCAAAACAGATCGAAAGCCAAATATTAGCCTGCCCTCAAATATGTACTATATTAACATATTTGAAACATTGGGCTACAAATAGATGCTGAACTGCATCTGTTGATTTACTAGATCAGCTCTTACATTTAGAAAATTTTAATTACCATTACTTGATCCACTTAACAGCATTTCACCTTCATTGCACTTCTAGCAGTAGTTGTGTCCAAGTATATATTTATTTTTATAGAAAGCCTGGATAGCTCCATTAGGCCACAAAAACTTGATTTTTAAAAAAATGTTTCATATTTCTACTTTTATAAAATATATCATTGTAAAAACAGATCTGCAATTCACATTAGAGTCAACATGTATTATAAATAGAACATTTATTGACTCTGCACCCTTTTATTCATGTTTATCCCTTATTGTAGCCGAATAAAAAAAAACAAAAAAAAAAACAGAAAACAAATATATAAAGATGTTTGCTTTATTGGTCATGACAGGAAAAGTGAATATTTTATTCAACATCTTGCTCCACCACGGTGGTTTTTTCGCTGACGTAAATGCCGTCCAGGAACTTCCTGATGTCCTTCTTTCTGACCGTGGTGGCCTGCTGGATCAACGCCGCTGCAGAGAAACAGGAGAGCCGCAAATCAGAGCAGAAACTTACTCTGAAACATGATGGGGGAAAAATACCAGTGCATGCTTATTTCTCAGGGCCTGGTCTGAAGAATGAAAGCAAAGATTTAATCATGAAAAGGAAAAGTGACGCACAAAGCTGGGAAGATTTAAAGTCGAGCATAAAATGATGCAAAGCATGCACAGGTGAGTAATAAAGAAGGTGTAAATACAGGTAAACATCCTGTTAAATAGTTTGAAAAGAGAAAAGTGGTTTTAAAATTGAAAAATAAAGATCTCTTAAGTGCAAGCTTAGAATTTAAATAGTGCCAAATTTATCCATTAAATGCTTTTGTTTCAGGAGCATTTTGTTAAAATTTTTACTTTATGAAAAAACAACTCAGCCCTAAGTTCACCTGGAGTTTAATGCTGAGTTTTGCCGACAAATCACATATCAGGAGAATGAATAGACTCCTTGATTTTATGATTACTGACGCTTGACAAGTTTAAGGTGGGAAGCATGCAACAGATAAATCTGCGACAGAAAGAAAAGTTCCAGGAAAACAAACAAGATGGGCAGAAAAAGCGAGACGTTTCCATGCAGGGCAGGCAGACGGCATCATCTAACCTCTACACCAGCAGATGTTTTCTCTACTGGTCTGCTTCCACTACTGTTCCCTTCTCAGACACGTAAATGCCGTCCAAGAACTTTCTGATATCCTTGTTTTTGACTGTGGTGGCCTGCTGGATCAGAGCAGCTGGAACAGAGGAGGACGAGCAGCAAGTCACAACACCATCACTTCTGCCCAAACGTTTCTGATGCATTTTGAACATCTGCAAAAAGAAACTAAACCAGCAACTTTACACAAACGAGCTCAACTTCATCCGACCGTTTGGTGGCAGGAGAGGGCGACCCGACGCATTACAGCCGTCAACAGAACTTCTTATTGCAGAGTTTATTTCATCCTGACGGACAGAACGGCTCTGATAACGTTAATGAGACACACCTGAGTTTGACACCAACTCGATGTCGTTTCCCTCCAGGACCAGCTCGTCCTTCTGGGCTGCTGACAACGCGCAGTTAACTCCTGGAAGCAAAAGGGAAGATCATTTTTAATATGATACCATGAGACCAGATTTGGTTTTTTTTTTTTACTAGATTATAATCCAATAAAAACTCAAAAGTTTATTTGTAGGTGAGAAAATCAGTTCTGAAGCAATAATATTTTCTCTCATTTCATATTAGTTTTGATCAAACAATTGGCTCTGTGGATATTATGGTTCAAAAAACAAATATCAAAACATTTATGACTTCTATTAATATTTATATACAGTTATTCTATCAGAATGACTGTTTTAGACAACATTTTAATGATGCAATAAAAAAAATAATCACAATGTAGAGAGCGCTAAGACTTCAAAGAGCTTCTTTGAGTTTTAATCACTTCATGTAGATTTAAACAAAGAAAGCTAAATATTTGTGGACATTTATAAATTATTTACTGTCCCTTTGCTACATTAATACATTCCTGTATTTTATAAAAATTATAAATTAAAGGCAACCGACTTATGAAAATACAGGAGCCTTAGTGCTGTAAAGATTTTAACAATTTGCTGATCTGAGAATAACAGGAAAGTTCAAACAATCTTCAGCATTTTCTGCAAATAAAAGATTAAATGTTTGGTTAATATTACCAGAACATTTGGTAATATAGGGCCAGGCGATATGGATTAAGAATAAAATCTCAGTTTTTTATGCCAAATTCGATTTCCAATTTTAAAACAACACTTCCCACTCACATTTTTCCTAAACAACTAAAAAAAGACATCAAATATCAAAGATTTGGCATTTGTTTCAATAACAAAACAAATGGAAGCTTTAAAATATGCTTGGTAGATTGTGGGTGAGCTAACATCACTATGGAAACCCAAGTGGTGGATTTGTAGAGGGAAAAAAATCCAAATTTTCCAAATTAAAGCTTCAAAAACAGAAAGTCTGATAAAAATCAGTCAATTTATTGCCCAGCTCTAGGTAAAATAACAATTCATGTTGGAATATCTTCAAAAAAAAAAAAGAGAGAGAAAAACAACCAAATCTGCCCAACACGGTTTTGTAAGTTTATATTTACTACTATTCTATTTAACCCACTGAATGTGATCATTTTGCCTTTAAACATTCCTGCCTTTCAAAAAAATCTGGCCAACCACCATTTTCATCCTTCCCACTAAGTCAAAGCGCGACTTTTCCAAGCTGACAGGAAGTGAATACATCAGATTTTCACGCACTCCAGAGTCTCCACAGTGTGAAGCCGACTCACCAGGCCTCATCCTGACACGGCGGATGTACTTCTCTCCCAGAAAGTTCCTGATTTCCACAAGACTCCCACTCTCCTGAATGACCACGTTGATGGGGAAATGGGCGTACACAGAGCGCATCTTATACCGGAAACCCTGCAGCAGACAACAGGAGTGACGTCAACGATCAAAAACAAACAGATCCACGTTGTTAATTGAGAACAGAGGCAGCCCAAGTGGCTGCAGTTTTGTCCCAGAAGGTGAACCTCACCAGAGTGACGCCCTTGATCATGTTCTGGACGTGGCTGCAGATGGTGCGCACCGTGGCCAGCTCCTTCCTGTTTCCCCACCATTTCTCCACACGAAGCTAAACAACACAACACAGGGATCCGTTTTATACAGCCTCACATGTCAAATTACGGCTAAAATCGCTCAGATGGTTGATAACTTGACAATAAAGGAGTACAACCAAACAAAAATGTCAAATTGACATCGTGCTCTTTTTATCCTGTATTGAAGCAGGGATGCACCCCAGCACCAGCTCCATTGCTAATGGTTAAACTTTCTTTGTATATACTCATGCAGCACCATTTCAGTAACAGATTGTCATTCATAGCTACCTTCTTCTGTTTCTTGCCCAGCAGGCTGAGCTCCAGGTTGATGTGGTTGAACTCCCGGGTGAGTTTACCACGGGGCCCTTTGACAATCACTGTTCGCCCCTTTAACCTGACCTCCACTGGCAAACAACACAAAAGTCAGTTTAAAAACATTACAACATATTTATTCATGTTAATCTGTGCAGCAGCAGCTTCTTACCATTGTCAGGGAGGTCGACGGTCTGGCTGCTGAGAATGGTCTTCATTCTACACACACGCACAAAACAAGTGTTATATTTGAGTCTTGTTTCAACACTTTAACTCAACACTCAATAGGTTGGATAGCTAATGTAAATGTTCTGATAGATGCAACATTAGCATGTGTGATTTGAGCTTGAATCAAGCCAGCCTAGATGTAGTCACACTGACTGAGCTAATGCTAACACAGAGCTACACTATTCCACCCATAGTTTAATAAAAAAGACGAAATTTTCCACTCCAGAACAGTCACACAAACTACCAGGAGTTGTTCAAACCCCACTGTTGTAACTGAAAGTTTAATCAGCCGTCGCCATTAACAAAAACAGACCCGTCAGGCCGCAGACGCTTAAGCTGTGGACAAACTTATTATCATTTCTCCACATAAACTAAAAACTGAATAAAAATATAGTTCATATTGTGAAATTTGACGTCTTCGGTGTCTTGATGTTAAAAAATAAATAGAAACGTGTGTTAATAGACTCAGATGAAGTTAGATGAAAACTCCGAAACAATATCACAGCTATTCTCACCTCGCCGGTAGCAGAGGAAAGGAGGACGGAAGGGCGTCATGACGCAATTGTAGGAGCCCATCAGCAGCCGTTATAATTGATTATCGAACTCTATAATTTGGCGTCACTCAAAATGTGACAGAAAAGTATATTTTGGAATGGAGTAGAAACAACAGAGTATATACGTTAGCGAGTGTCTTTTATGAAAATCTACTGGCTTTATTTACAAACTTTAAAATAATGAAAGCCCTATTTACCTAAATGCAGATTAAACCAAAGTTACATTTTCACAATAGCAGTGTTTTATTTGCATTACTTATATTTTAAAAATTAGCAAAGAAAATTGTAACTGATTTTAAATTTGGAAAAATATAAGAAAACTTAAATTGAGTAAGATTATACACAATACTTGAGCTGTAAACTGGGACTCAGACGTACTAAAACTAAATACGTATTGGTATAGCAAGCAAAATCACTTAAATTTCATTATTAAGTACATAGCCTTTTATAATGTATGGTACTGTTTTGAGGAAAAACTTTGAAACCAGAGATATCTGATATTTCCCAGTCAGCTTTCGTTTCATGAATGCAGCATTAGACAGAAGCAGTTGCTTGTCGAGGTTGTATCGTTTCTCGGGATTTTGCTGTCATGGCGTTGTTAAAACAGAGTTGCTGTGTGACGGGTCGCTTTTCCACAAACCACTTAAGGTTGAGCCCCAGATCGATCTTACATGTAAGTGTCTGACGAAACCTGAATATGTAAAAATTATTTAAACTGCTTTCTGTCCGCTAAGACAGAATTGGGGTCAGTGGGTCTGGAGCTAACATTAGCTAGCAGTCTTTATTTTGTAACTCCGCTGCTCTGCTGACAGCTTATTTATCAAAACAGACTCTGTCTGCTGTTCCTTAAGCTTCTTATCTGGAGAATAATTTATGTTTGACTAATTGAGAGCTGACCGGAGTGACTTCTGGCTACAGGTGTACACAAGCTGTCTGAACACTTCACCCAAGTCCTCTGCAGACAGGGAGGACAGGAAGAAGGAGGTTCAGAGCCAGGACGGCCCCGGGCTGCAGGACTTCATATCTGGGGAACTCTCTGAGAAAAGCAAGTGGGCAGAATACAGAGGCAACCTGAAGAGACAGAAGGGGGAAAGGTACAGTGTCTCAAAACCACCTTGAACTTTTTCCACATTCGGTGGTGTTACAACAACATACTGGTATTTTATTGAGATTTTATGCGATAGACAAAAGCAACTGACTCATTAATGAAAAGCAGAAGGAAAATGACATACCGTTTTTCAATAAAAGACTTGTAAATGTAGTGGTTTGAACTGGATTTTATTCAAACAGATTAGAGCAGAGGAGGTCGATATAAATATATATCACAATCTAACACTTTAAAAGTATTTAAAGCACGTATCCTTTTTTAAAAATTATTTTGTTGTCAAAATAAAACTTTTCTCTTTAGTTAAAATTTGTTGCAGGCGCAACTTGGCAAAATGTGGAAAGATGGCGAATACTTTTGTAATTTACAGAGAACGTATGCTCATCATACTTCATCAGCACCTAACTTTAAAGGAGACAGTTTAATTACTTCAATAGATATGCATGAAATTGATCATTTTCACAAATTAAAGTTTATCAGACACATGCATGTGAAAGGATCTTTATATCTGTGCTGTGCTGTTGTTAGGCTGAGGCTTCCTCCATGGCTGAAGACGGAGATCCCTATTGGAAAGAACTACAACAGGCTGAAGAACACACTGAGAGACCTCAACCTGCACACGGTCAGCAGCAGACTACCCACATGCTTCGACTCTAGAATAAAACCAAAGCATGAAACGTAGCAGGGAAACTTGTTGAAAATGTCTTCACAAGGATGCATCTGATTAACGTCACAGTGCAAATTCTGCCAAGATAGGAAACTGTTATTCCACCTTTTACTGAAACTATTAGATTTACACAGCAAAGACAGGTTTAAATAATCCTATGTGCGCTCTTCTTTTATAACAGTGTCTCTGTGTGTTTTCTCAGGTGTGTGAGGAGGCCAGGTGTCCAAACATTGGAGAATGTTGGGGTGGAGGAGAATATGCCACCGCTACTGCCACCATCATGGTGAGCCTCCATCGTCATGTTATAATGAAGGACGTTGACTTTTCTTTTTAATGCCTGAAGATACTTCTTATCATGAATGTATTAGTCCATTTATTATTAGTCCAGTTTAGGTGTCTATTTTTTCTTTTCACTGACACACACATTACTTTTCTTTCTGTCTGTTTGCTGGTAGCTGATGGGAGACACATGCACCCGGGGGTGCAGGTTCTGCTCGGTGAAGACGGCCCGTCAGCCGCCTCCTCTGGACCCAGATGAGCCTTACAACACAGCCAAGGCCATCGCAGCCTGGGGGCTGGACTACGTGGTTCTGACATCTGTTGACAGAGATGGTACAGTTTCTTCCCTCAGTGTGTCTGCACCACACCTGATGTTGAACCTTTACTGGTCATCACACCTATTAAGTCCTTACGTTTTCTGATCTAAACGTCCTCTGTTCTCAATTCTTTTAAGCTCGTTTGTAGAGTATATTTGTAAAAGGTTTCTAGAAAGTTACAGCAGAATTTTTTTGCAGTAATTGGGCTTTGAGTACAGAACCTGGAAAAAAAAACAGAGATTGATGGATGAACAGAATTTTAGACTTTAATTAATAATATTTTTTCCCTATACTTCTACAGACCATGAAAATACATAAATTCCATATACAATACAATTTAAATGTCTACAAATTTGCTAATCATACTTACAATGTGCTTTTGAATGATCAATCAGTTTTGTTTCTGCTGTTTATTTACAGATATCGCTGATGGAGGAGCAGAACATTTTGCTAAAACGGTTACTAGCCTGAAGGAGAGGTAGATTTTTTTTTTCTTTAGATTTGTATCAGATGGATCTGCCATTAGATCTTTTTTAAATTTATTACATTTCATGAGTGCAAAGTTGACAAGCAAGCACTTTTGTCTTTTTCGTGCAGAAACCCTCACATCCTGGTCGAATGCCTGACCCCTGATTTCCGTGGCGACCTGTCAGCGGTGGAGAAGATCGCCCTGTCAGGGCTAGATGTTTACGCTCACAACGTGGAGACGGTGCGGGAACTGCAACGGTATGCAGACTGGATTGCGCTGTAATTTACTATTTCATAATGTTAAACTTGTGGGTATTATCACAAAAAGAATTAGCTGATTAGAGGATAATCAAACAGTTTGTTGAGGTTTAGTATGAGCTACATGAATTTATATTTTTTTCTATACCAATCTGAAACATTACAATAAACCATTCTGCCCGTTAGGCATGTCAAAACAACAAATTTTGCTGGATGATAAATTGGCCCTCTAATTATTGCGATAACTAGTAACATTGTTGTTTAAGACCATTTTCAAGTAATATTGATAAATGGCATAATAGTTCAATTTCAATATTCGAAATAAAACACAACAACCAAAAACAATAAATTAAACAAAAATAAAAACCAAAGATGAAAATAAAACAGACTAAAATGTCTCTGTAAACAAAATTGCTCTTCAAAATATTTTTACCATCAGAATGGAAATTATCAAGCTCGTTTTATGCAATATGACAGCCTTACTGTCCTTTTGCCTTTTGTATGAGTCGAAAATATGATTACAGTGAAATGGAAGACTGCAGAAACATCTTGTGTTAAACTCAGATCTCTGCTAGCTAACACAGCCTGACCACCAGGTGGCGCCAGAGGCATTCCTCAGCCTGAAACATTTCTCCACCATCCGCCGCAGGTATGTTCGGGACCCCCGAGCGAACTTCGACCAATCCCTGACTGTCCTGAAACACGCCAAGCAGGTCAAACCCGGCGTCCTCACTAAGACCTCCATCATGCTGGGACTGGGCGAGAGCGACCAGCAGATAGTCAACACTCTGACCGGTCTGTGGCAGCTGCAGATAAACACACACAGGTCTGTGTAAGCGCTTGTCTGACTGCTGCTGTGGTGATGTTGCAGAGCTGAGAGAGGCAGGAGTGGACTGTCTAACCCTCGGTCAGTACATGCAGCCCACAAAGCGCCACCTAAAGGTGAGTCCTCCGCACTGCAGAAGCAGTCCGGTCAGATTTATTGTTTGCGGATGGATGCACATTTATGAGGACGTGCGGTCGGGTTTAGGTGGAGGAATACATCCCCCCTGAAAAGTTTGCCCACTGGGAGAAAGTCGGGAACGAGATGGGATTTGTGTACACAGCCAGCGGGCCTCTGGTTCGATCCTCCTACAAAGCAGGTGAGCTGAATTATTAATGCTGCAAAAATATGAAGGGAAATGAACTTAAGTGCAGAACTGTTCAGATTAGATTTACTTGAGAATAAATTTGGAAGTGGTAGATTTCTCTGCATGGCTCTGCCTGCTTGTAATATCATTTTTTTTAAAGAACAAGTGAGGTCTGTTTTTTTGTGTGCATGTTTTCCTTTGTGTGTGCTGTAATTTGAGATTTAATTGTCTGGAGGTTCAGTTTGGCTGAGATCTTAGATCAGACCAGCTTGTTTTTCGTTCCCAGAGAGCTGCAATATGAGCAGCATTCAGGGTATCTTCATTTGACCTGGAGTAACCCTACAAATGGAGATTAGGTTTAGTTGCGCAACAAAACGGCTTATCAACAGTTGTTTTTACGACTAATACAGTACGCTTTGCCTTGTAAAATGTTCAAACCACTTGGACTTTTTTACAGTTTGCCTCACTATAGTACCAAACTTTAACGTGTACCATACTGTATTGAGATTTGATTTGAAACACACAAAGTAGTTTCAACGTGAAAGTTAAAGGACATTTAGAAAATATTGGCCATCTTTTATACATATTTTTAAAGGTTTTGTTAGCTCTGGTGGCCTTTATTTGAAAGTAGTTCAACAGGAAAGAGGGTAATGAGAGAGGGGGAAGACGTGCGGCAAATGTCACCAGGCCGGGAATCGAACCTGCGACCACCACCATGAGGACCAAGGCCTCAATACGTGCTTTGACCCTGCACTACCACAGCACCCTGCCATCATTTATATTTAGCTTCTTTTACTCTGACACATCTAAATTATATGCAGCGGTAGAAAAACAAACACTGCACATCATCAGCCTTTTGATTTAAAGGAGCCACTTCTGCTTCATTGCTATAAAACTAAAGTTTGTCTAGAGCTTCAAAGTATCTTACAAATGTGGACTGAAATACTTTTATTTTGAAAAGACAAAATTTAATTAAAAATTAATTTCTAATTTCAGATTTTAGAACAAAACAAATCAAATGTTTACAGAGGGAATAATTATTTTGTAGTGCAGGGTAAGTCCCTTCCATACATATGAAAAATAAAAAACTAAAAATGATTACATTAAATTCTATTTTAAAAGCCTTGTTGCATTGGTGTGTTCCTAATGTAGATACTCTCCCCTTTATTGCATAAAACCCCTACAGAAAAACTGTAAAAACCACCACTTATTATTCCCTTTATAATTACACAATACTTCTTAGAGTGTGTGGTTTCATAAGAGCCACATGTGGCTCTGGAGCTGCAGGTTACAGACCCCTGCCTTAGAGCAAAGATTAGGAGCCGAGTTAATCTCCTTGGCTAATCTTTAGTCATTTGAAGCTCAGAGGAGGTTTGGGGGGAAATGAGCCTCCATATCTGAACAGTTCAAGTAATAAAGCAGAAAATTAAAGACTATTTTCCCTCCTAACAGGTGAATTCTTCTTGAAGAATCTGCTGAAGAAGAGAAAAACAGAAATCACTAGAACAGAACAAGAAGCTTCTTGAAGCAGCTCTTGCTTTTTTTTTTTCTTTTTTTTCCCCCCTCCTCCTAATCGCACTAACAGTCTGTAACGCATCACAACTATCCATTGTTTTCAGCAGGAAAATCATTAGAACCAAGAAAAACAGAGACCGGGAGGCGTTCAACTTTAGCTGACTTGCATCAAAAAGCGTTTATTTTTGTCAGGATGCTAGTTTTCCGTCTCCACCTGTAGCTGCCCTGAAGGTCTGGCTTTTGTTAAAATGATAAAAGGGAATCAGATGAGACTCGTGGCCATCTGGGAGCAGAAGCTGCACTTTTCAATCACCTTCTCTAGCCTCCATAAACCTCATTGTAATGTGTGAAACAAACGTCTAAAATGTTGTGTCTGCATGTCTATTTTGAGGAAGCTCACACATGAGATTTAAGCTTAAAAAGACAGATTTATTGAAGAAAAGTATATCTGTATGTAAAGATTTACATTACAAATCTTCAGTACAAATTATAGACTCACATTTTATTGCATTGGCCCTTCAGGTGAACATCCTGACACGGAAGATTAACATACAGCAACATGATTTATAAAAAATAGTTGTTTTTAAAAAAAAATATATAAAACTTTGTATTTAAGAACAGTACTTAATTATATAGTAAATTATATAAGAAAGGACTTGTGTTTATAGTGTTTCTATAAAAAAGCAGGTCATCTGATGTGTGTGAGAGAAATACTGTTCTGGGTGTGATGTACAGTTATTGTTGCATATGGAATGATTTAATATAAAAAATTTGATCTGTAGCCACTTTCAGTCGTCCGTCCAGGTAGCAGAGAAGCTGCAGGCCTGCTGTGTGGCCAGCAGGGGGCAGGACACTACTCGGGCCTCTCTGCTGTTGAAATGAAAAGGAAGCAGGAGGAAAGTTGCCTGCTGCTGGGGGGAGAATCCAGCTTTAGGCTTTTGCCTTCTTGGTTGGAGGCTCAGTAGAAGCGGTGCGAGAACCAACAATTGCAGGGGTGTAAGGGATTCGAGCAGAAGTCACTTTCTTTCCAATGGTCTCGATCTGCAACCAGAGAGGCGAAGTTAGCCGTTTATCTGCAGAACTATTGCACCTTATTGGAAAAGGTGAAAGGAAACCAATAAAGAGCTTTCTAGTTTGTTTCTAAGTAAAAATCTGTATTTGTTTGTGATCAACTCCCCTGAGTTAGCATTATATATAACCTCCAGTCACAAGCTGCAAGTATTTTAGGGTACGTCTCCAATATTGTGATAGACACATAATCAATGTCAATACAGAATACGTCAGATAAAATATTCAATAATTTCAACCAACTCCGAACCAGAACCACACAGCATTCTGGGGGATGTAGGCAGAGGAAAGACTTTAGCCGCTCAACCTCTCAGAGCCAGCTAAGCAAGGTGGGTGGGATCAACTGACTCATTCTTTGGTTACCTGGCAACAGCCTGTTGAGTAACCCAAGTTTTATGTAACTGCTTAAAAGAAATAAATAAAAAAAATAGCACAAAAAGACAAAATAAGCACAACAGCTCAAAGGAGACTGGGTAAAACTAGAAAGGTTGCATCGCAAGTTCGGCAGTGTTTCAGATATTTAAAACAAAAACTAATCAATAATTATTGACACAGCCATATTGCCTAGTCCAAGACTGAAAATTGCAAAAACCATACACTTATGAATTTTATTTTATTTTTTTAAAAAAGGACTAAAACCACTGATCAGTTTTCAATCTACTTCAAAAATAGGTTCAACATTTTTAAGGTTCACCAAGTAGAATCCAATGAAATAACATGACAAAATACGTAGCTGTACGTCCGCTCACCTGAAAGCCGATGCTCTGCAGCTCGGCGTGGAGGTGGTCAAGCACTCTGCGGCCGTCGAATATGAATGCCGGCTTCAGCATCTTCTTGTAAATCTTCTCGTAATCCAGTTCCTGTAGAGGCGTCAAAACGACATCATGAGGTCCCAAGTGAACGGTTGCTAAGGAAGAAGAAATGTGTACGAAGGGTAAGTACGATCGTGACCCTAAACATGTCCCACTCGGTGCAGATGACCAACGCATGAGCGCTCTGGCAGGCCTCATAAGGGTCTGACGTTACAGTCACCAGCTCAGACACTGAGAAAAGAAAAAGAGAGGGATTTATTATGCTTAACCGAACTAAATCACAACTTCAGAAAACAGAGATATTTATCCTTGTTAAATAATTATTAAACAGTCCAGCCACAAATTTTCAGTTTTCACTGTAAATCTCTTAAATAACATGACCTTTATTCGCAATAAATTCAAGCACTTTTGGATTTCAAAGGTAAGTTTTCAGCACCAGACTTTCACAATAAAAACTATACAAATGAACATCACCTATTACTGTTAATTTTTTGTAATAATATTCTACATAGTAGGGACAAAATAGATTAAAATGACAAAATTTGATGTTTTGAAAATTTTCTCACACACTCTAAAGACCTGATTGGTCAGAGAACAAAACAAACTCAACTAAAAACATCCTCCAGTTTCAATAACTAACATTTAAAATCAAAACTACCTGTATTTCAATCAAACAGATCAATACCTCATTAGGAATAATAAATATTCATTACATTAAACAAACTGTTTTAAGGCAAACGACCTACTTTCTCAAACACAATATAAATAATCACTTCCTATAAGGAGTTTTCTCCTGAAAGTTTATTACAACTTTGTTAGAAAACATTATTTTGAATATCAAGCCCTTTCAAGGACTTTATGCAGAAATCAAGCACTTTCCAAACCTTGAAAGCACCTTTTTTGAAATTCAAGCATTTTCTAGGATTTCAAGCACCTATACGAACCCTGAACACATAAAGAAAAGTTTAAAACCACAATTCATTTCAGATGTTTTATAAAGCTTTCAATGGGAAGCAGAAACGACTAAATTAACCTGAAAGGTGATTCTAGAGAAATCATTCATATTCATTCAACCTGTGTGTCAGTTTAAAAGGCCTTTCGCAAACACTGATCATGATTTAAAATTCACTAAACAAAGCAAAAGCTCCGAGTATCTCAAAGCTCAAACAAGGCTACTCGAGTTGAGTGTTTATTAATCGTTAACAGTAAATCACACAGTGCTGCAGGTCCAACATAGTAATGAACTCGCTCGCTCTCTCTCTCTCTCGCTCGCTCTCTCACCTCTTTCTGGGTTGTCCTCTGAGATGCTGGGCTGGGACAGGTCATAAATGATTTGCTGCTTAAGAACCTTGGGGTCATAGATAAACAGCTTGGCCCCCTCATCCATCAGATACTTTGATATGTAGATGCTGGATGACTCCCTGGAGTTGTAACACACACACACACACCAACAGTGGATAGAGGGGTGAAGTTCGCTGCAGTGAGCTTTGGCAAGCTTCCAAGTGGAGGAAAAGGATCAGCACTGTTGGCCATGTTAATAGCAATGAATGAAAGCTTAAGGCTTTCTCTGCTGTGCCTGGGTCAAGTTCGCACTTGCAAAACAAGTCAAACCAGTCGATAAACTCAAGAAGGCGAGGAGAGACTGACCTGGTGTCGCCTGTGTCTTTTTTGAAAGAGAACCCCAGCAGAGCGATCTTTTTGCCGGTGACGGTGTTGAAGAGGCAGTCGATGATCCGACACGCGAACCGTCGTCTTTGGTACTCGTTCATGTCTATCACCTGAGAGGAATCGTGTTCAGAATAATAAAGACGAAACAGACCCAGAGAACTAAACCCTCCGTTTACAGAGGTGCAGTTCCCACCTGCTGCCAGTAGGACGCCACCTCCGGCAGATTGAGGGCCTCGCACAGATACACCAGGTTGAGCACATCTTTCTGGAAGCAGCTCCCACCGAAACCTGAACAGGGCATCAACGAAAGCTTGTGGGTTAAAAAATAAAACGCCAACTTCTAAAGCTGCCCTGTTTATTGTTTGGGATAATAGCAGTAAATGTAATTTAGGATTGTCCTGATTCACAGACACGCATATTGCGCCTTTAAAGGTTTTGCTGCGATTCTTACCAACGCTGGCTTTGAGGAACTTGCTGCCAATCCTCTGGTCCATCCCGATGGCCTTGGCCACTTCCTCCACGTCGGCTCCTGTGGCCTCACACAGAGCGCTGATGCTGTTGATGCTGCTGATTCTCTGGGCCAGGAAAGCATTGGCTGCCTGCAAATCCAAAACACAACCAGATGTTTCTTTCAACATTCTGCCAAAAAACATAAAAACAAAAATATTTTTATTCCTTCTCATCACAAAAAAATAAAATAAAATAAAAGTTGGAATTGCAACTTTGGATGTCCTTTATTTTTCATTTATTAAAATTATTTGACTTTTGATAGAGCGGCGCAGTACATCAAATTCTAGTCGGTATGTCGGTATGTGTGCAAGGTCACAATTTCAACGGAGTGTTTTCAATATTTGAAGAGCCGTGGATTCACGTTCCGCATGCCGATAAAATGTTGGACCTCATGAATGAATTTTCACTGATGTGGATCTTAGATTCAGAGATGCTGAAGCGTGAGGGAAAAGTAGGTTTAGTGCGACTCATATTAACCTCGCAATATTCAACGATGATGTCGCAATTCAGTATTTTCCTAACAGACTTAAGTAATTGGGGGGGGGTTTCTGAGCTTCACACAATAAAATGAGAATTTTTTTCTCCTCTGACATTGAAGTGTTGATTTAGGCTAAAAACAGAATTTGAAACTGAAGGTTTAATAAAATAACATTGAAGAAATTACTATAGCGGCCTGCGACAGACTGGCGACCCGTCCAGGGTGAACCCTGCCTCTCGCCCGGAACGCTAGCTGGAGATAGGCACCAGCACCCCTCCCGACCCCACTAAGGGACAAGGGTGTAGAGAAAATGAATGGATGGAAATTACTATAGCTTTTCTGATTACAAAAAGTCATTAATGTACTGTAAATCATAAGGAGAAGGTATTTTTTGGTGCACTACAAATAGGTTTGCATTTGTAGCACATCTGTACTAAAGTCTGATTTAGGACTGGAATTGGTTTGGTTTGAACTGAATTAGACCAGCTTCTGTTCTAAAGTGCATTGAGATTACATTCGTGGTAATTAAAGTAAACATGAACTGCATCAAACACAATTTCTGAGTAAATGGTTTTGGGATAAACCACCAGTATCCATGTGGTCCACTCACCAGTTTGGAGAGCTCAGACGACCAGGTGTTCGTAGTGATGATTCTGGATATGGGCACCCAGTGTTCGTACACAGCACAAAGCGCTTTGATCGCCCTCTGACCCTCCGGTGTCTCATCGCCACCGATCAGGACGCGGTCGGGCTCCTTGAGATCCCGCACTGCCGTTCCCTCCGCGAGGAACTCCGGGTTGGACAGCACCTAAAACGACGCGCTCACCCTCAGAAGCAAGAAACCCGGACGCCACAGAGTTGTGTGTGAAAGTACACACCTGCAGGTTCAGGCTGGGTTTGGTGTTGGCGTCAAATATCCGTCTGATGCTCTCGGCGGCTCGCACGGGGACGGTGCTCTTCTCCGTGACGATCTTGTAGCCGTCGGAGACCTCTACGATCTGCCGAGCGCACGACTCGATGAACTTGAGGTCGGCGGCGCGACCCTTCCCCATTCCATAGGTTTTGGTTGGGGTGTTGACCTGCCGAGGCGACGCGGTTATGATGCGAGCCGATTAAACAGAAGGAAATCTTATTCGCCCCGAGACTGCGTGACTCACGGAGATGAAGACGAGGTCGGCGTCCTTGATGGCTGAGGGAATGTCTGTGGAGAAGAACAAGTTTTTCCCTCTGCATGATTCAACCACTTCTTTCAGTCCCGGCTGAAACGAGAGGAAGCGGAGGGTTCAGTTAGTGCAAGTGCAAAGGGCGGGGGGAAGTGTTTCACAAAACACACGAGAAGTTCATGCTGACCACTACTAGTCATGATGATGTAATAGTGTGCGGTCGGGTTTGACGCAGGGAAATTGCAAAACAGTCTGGAACTAATTAACGGCTCACAAAGAGACGGAGCCAAGATTTTACAGAAACGCGGAATGCAGCAGTGACCAAATCTTTCTGAGTCAACCCTCTTCAGAGATGAGGTGTGGCTTCAAAGAATAAAGAAAAAAGAAAAAAAAAAAAGTGAAGCTGAACTTTCATGTCAACCCTGTATCAGCCACACCTTAGTGCAAAGCATGTCAAAGGTGAGAAAGTGTTTATAAACTGTGAGCTGCTGCTCTCTGCCCAACTTCAACCATAAAACTTAATTAATCCTCGTCTGAAAAATGCTGATATCCTCCTACCTCGTAAATGGGCAGAGTGTCTGAGTTCCAGGCTTTAATGCGCGTCTCGTTGACGTCCACGACGGTCACCGTGATCTCCGGGCACATCTGAGCGATTACGCTGCATGTTGGGCCTCCTACGTACCCGGCTCCGATGCAACAGATCCGTTTGATCTCAAACATCTGTCAAAGACGCACCCACAAAGGAATCGTACGGAAAGTGCATGAGAAATATATGCTTTCCTCACAGCGGAAAAAATCAAGGCTGTATGTCTTAGCTGTTACTATTTAAAGAAATGTTTTGTTCTGCAGGAAAGAAGAACAACCAATGTGATTACAGACACCAGCAGAGTAATGTAAACATCAGAGAGGTTTCTGACAAGCCGGAACCAGACACCACTTTAAATGTGGGATTAAACACTTTTATACAATGAAGCAGAATACAGTAAATCAGTATCAAGTGAAAAAAAACTGTGATAACTAAGATCCACTAATCAAATGGTCGAAGACTGAAATAGAACAATTTTCCCTCCATTATTATTAGTAATAAATAAAGAGGTTAGATTCATAACTGCCAACAAATGGGTTTTTTATTTTATTTTCTGTTAAATTAGAAACTGTAACATCTATCAATAAAGCTGCTGAATATGTTTTGCCTTTAATGTTATATAGTCCTTCGACATAAAACAAATTTCCATTCATCAAATTAATCAAAACTGAGAACTTCCACCATTTTAATAGATAAAACACAAACTGAAAAGCCTGATTGGAGCATCTTCAATTAGTAGTATTTCATATATTTCAAAGCCAATGTGGATAAATTCTCATTTTAGATCTTGCGTTTGTTGGGAAATGTTTCATGTTTTGAGGTATCTTTATAAAATTTAACTAGTAATGATCAAATATAGAGCGATACTAATTTTCTCTTCATGTTTTCTGGTGATAGCCAGATTAAACACTGAAAAAAATATATATATGTATTTTTAGTCTTCTTAGTTGCTAAATGCATCAAAACTAAAATAGCACATTTTAATAAATAAATGCATCAACAAAAAAGCTTGTAGTATGATGTACATGTTGAATTTACTAGGAAAAAAAACAGACAAAACTCGTAAAAAGTTAACACATCCCGTGATTCATTCATTTGTAAAATCTGATCATTCCATTTTCTTTTAAACTTAAAATGATCTGTTACATATCTTGAATCCCATTTAATCTTTTTGGTGTATATTGTCGAAAAAGTGGAATTGGTAAAACAGTCAGGAAAAGCCTGATTGGTGCATCTCTACTAGTCATAACAGTGTAAGTAAATTTAAGAGTGGATAGTTTCCAATTTTCCTGCAAATGGTGGATGTTTTAAATAGGAGCAACCTGTTTTTCGGAATCAATTTAAAAATAATTTCTTCCTGCTATGTGCCACATGAAACTGCATCTTTAAATAAACAGAAACAACTGAAAATTAAAGATGAAGTGCAAATAAACAGTCCAGGTTTGTTAATGGAGTCAGTTTTAAATCCCCCTGAAAACTAAGTTGTTGAGCAGCCCTGCAGTGAGTTACCAGCCGGACCATCACAGCCTGGGAGGAAATAAAGACGCTTTTATCATCACAGCGAAGCCACGTCTGCCACTGGAGGAGAAAAAGAGACTCCTTTCATCCGACACACCTTAGAGATTTATCTCGACATCTGCCTTTCTGTGAAAAGCTCACAGTCTGCAGAGGACAGTCGCACATTACAAGAATAAACTAATTCACTTCTTCTCTAAATACGCAGGGTGTGCGATTTAAACCCCCCAGCAGCCGTGAATGAATTAACCAATAGGGCTAGCTAGCGGAACCCAGCTAACAGATCCTTACCTCTGCCAGCTCGGTAATCTGTTAACTTCAGCACTGCGGAGGTTCAGCTCGGTTCCCTGGCAGATGAGTCTCCGGGTCCAAACAGCCGCGAGTTCCGGTTCTCCGGTTCTGTTTGATTCGACAAAGGTTCGTAAAGCTGGACTGAAGCAGCGGGATGCGGGAGATATGAGTGGAGCGGAGTTCCTGTGGTAACTTTCTGAACTACAGCCTGAAGTTGAAGTGAGCGGAGGGAGGTTCCTCGGCTCCCTCACTCACCACTCCCCTGCGCTCCTGGAAAAGCCTTCCGGAGGGGGTTTTCAAATTAAAAGCACGAATTTTTCCACATTTAGAGAAACCATTGTATTTATTGAACATTTTCAAAATGATAACAGTCCGATAGAATACATATAAATGATTTCACAATTATATTGAAGGAGGCTCATTTCTCACCTATTTGGACATAACAGCCTTATGGACACATCTTGGTTTTTGTTTTTTTGTTTTTTACTAGGGGTGGACATTTATTGTATCTTATGGTTTATAATTTATCGTGCTACATTTTATTTTAAGAACTTTGATTTATCATTGTCACTATAAATTCCAGTTAATGACGTTTGAAATCCCCCAACACTGTCTGTATTTTCATTTTTACTATTTTCTCCACTGTTTGTTCAATGCAAGTATTAATGAATGTCAATAAATTTGAAAATTTGATTAAATGCAGTTACTGAGTGATACAAATCCCAGTTTTATGTGACTGGTGTCCTGAAGAGCAGTATTTGTGGAGCTAGGAATGTAGTCAGACAGTCACACCTATAAGTAGTTCTTGTCACCTTTTATCAGGATCACAATAGTTCGACAAAATATCACCCATCCCTCTTTGTTAACTTACAACTACAGTGTAGTACAGTGTAGTTTAACTCATATTTTATTTTATCTACTACCAACATGTGCTACAGCATAATTGTTGTGTTGAAAAAAGGGATTCATGACTTTTTTCCACTATCAAACTTTAAAGTCAAGCATGTACCTTGTAGTCAGTGGTCATCCCCTTATTCCAGCATGCCTTTATAAGAATCCAAAGTAACCAACTGGCTGTACATGTACGTAATTTATGCTGCACTTTGTAGCACTCTTGCCTTGAAGCAAGACGTCCTGGGTATGATTGTTCCCCCAGGGTACTCCAGCTTCCTCCCACAGTCCCAAACCAGTGAGGCTAATTGGTTTCTAAATTGTCCTTAAGTGTTCATGATAGTTTACTGAGACAGCAACACACACACACACACACACACACACACACACACACACCAATATTTTCAGGGAAAAGGTTGTAGAGAAACTTACAGCAGGGTTATCTCAAATCAGAGTACCAAAGAGTTAAAAAGCTGAAAGCAATAAACAAGGCAAATGAGGGAGATAAATAAATCTCCATAAATCACTATAATAGAATGACAGAAAATGTTCCTGGGAAGGATTTCACCACAGCAGTAAAAGATAATTAATGTATCTAGTAAAGACTGGTAGATGTCTTTACCAGTGGAGACGGCTGTGTATTTGGATGACCATGTCTGAAACTACAGCCTTGTTGCATAAGTCTCAACTGGAGTGATGAGCTCTTCAAGGAATGGTTACTTAAAGCTCAAAAGAAACAAGACAGTTTTTAGTACTAAATGTTGTAATGTGGTAGAATGTGTCAAAAGTAACACAAAGAACAAATCTATTCAAATTATTTGATTTAGTTAATGCAAAGAAAAAGTCATAAAATGTTTATGCCCATATCCAAGTGTCTTTTATTAGAACATGAATCTAAAAGATAACAGCCCTGTAGATTGTCACTTTCTAAATGGGATGGTTTTATTTGGAGGGTTCCACGGTGGAGGAGGACTGTCCCGAAGTATTTCTTGTATCACTCTTTCGTCTTTTCTTCTCCTCTGCTCTCGATCCTTTTTTATCTGTTTGAAAAGCAAACAATAGTGAATATTTCTGAGCTCTGACCCAGTTACATTTTCTTCATCGTTGGACTTACCAGCCAGTTTTCATAGGTCTCTATGGCCATCTTGTCCTTTTCTTCCTTCAGGTACAGCTCTTCTTCTGCCTTTGTTTTGATTTCTTCACGCTCCCTCTTGAGCTTTTCATGAAGAAGGTCTTTCTTTTTGTCACACCTTATTCAGGTGAAGAAAACCAGGTAAAACAGATTGGGTTAACATTGACCTCACTGCAGAAGGCGTTTGTTTTAGAAGGGGGTTAAAACAGGAACATCTAGCCTGAGTGCGCCACCTTGTGGTTGGTGATTTTTCACAACCGCATAGATGGGAGCGAGGCAGGACAGAAAAATATTTTCAGCAGATGTGAGGATGAACTGAATCTGCTGGGGATGGAGTGGCAATACACCTCCAGCAATCATTTCAGTAAAATTATTTTAAAAACAGAGATAGACATAATGTGATTTATACCCACCAGTCGGAAAATGCAGATTTGCTTTCTCGCTGCCTTTCTTCTTCTTTTTCCTGCTTCTTCAGCTTCTGTTTACTTTCAGCCACTTTCTGCTTTCTGTTTCTCTCAATGAGCAGCTGATCATACTCACGCTTCCAGTTCTCAAACACCTTTATGATCGAAACACTGATCAGTATCAAGCTTACACACTTTCATGTCTCTTGTAGTTTCAAAATAATTTGTATCTGCACCTGTATGGCAGATTGTCTTCTTTCTTCCTTTTCTTTATTCTCCCTTTGCTGTTTCCTAATCATATTTTGTCTTTCTTTTGCTTCGGCTTTGAGGCTCTCTGCTTTCTTTTCTTTCCAGGCTTCAAAAGAGGCGTTGGCATGTTCCTTTTTAGACTCCCTGTCCTGTTCATGGACAGACAGACGGCCACTCATAATAACTACGTGTTCATATTTACCTTAGAGATGGTAGAAATAAACCGAGATTCACCTTTTTCTGTTGTTTCTTGACAAGCTCTTCTTTCTTCTTTAGCCGCATGTTCTCTCTTGATTTTTCTTTTTTCTTTTTGAGCCATTCCTGTTGTGAGCACAGAGGGCTTTAATCAATCAAATATGTATTTCCAACACTCCTTCCAACCCTCCGTCCATTTTGACCTAATCATTTTGAAAATGATTTACCACATTGCAGTGTCGGGGGAACCTCTGACTTGAAGTTCACCTTCACCGCATGACAAAAAAGAAAAGAAAAAAAAACACACCAAACTCTATGGTGACTTAATATGCTGCAGCGACTCACTCTGACCTGGTAAACTGCAGCTCTGATAGCTTCTGGTGCTTGAGGAGAAGACTCCTGTAAGGACAGTTTCCGGTCTAGAACTTTGAGTGTTCCCAAATATTTTGACTCCACTTTTCTGGAGCACGCACTCTGAGACCTCTCAGGGGTTTTAGAGTGAGAACAGGAAGTCCTAACGCCAGAAAAAAAAAAAAAAAAAAGAAACAATGGTCAATTACTTTTTCAGTTTCCTTTATGCAGCAACACTAGTAAAGCCTCCTTCACTCACTTGGTGTCAAAGGACTTTTCAAGGGCATGAGAGCTTTGATCTGAGGGATCTCCTGCGTGTCCCTAAGAAGAAAATTCAATCAAATCAAACAGATGTGTAACAAATAAAAAAAAAAATCCATCACAGCCATGTTAGATAAAGCACAGATTGACTTACATTAAATTCTTCAAATGATGAAGAATAGGGTCTCCCTTGCTCCTTGCTGTCGTCGGATATAAAGCCTTATAAAACAGAAAATCAAACGTCAGCAGGAAGAGTGAGTTGTATCACTGATTTGACACCGCAGAGTGTGTCAGTACTTACCTCTGGAACCAGAATCAAACGTAGACCTGGTGACGAGTTGTGACTGTTCACTCTTATTTGAAAATGACTTGCTGGGGCTACATGAAGCTGTCTGGTCTCCATCTGTCCACTGCAATTAACAACACAAGAATTAACTGCCGTTTCCTAGAAATTACTTCCGTATCACAAAAAAGCACGTTGTTCAACAGTGGCTGTTTTACATGTACTTTGCAAATATGTAATTCTGTTTTTTCAACCCTTGATGGAAGAAAATTATCAAACGATTATCATCCTACAAATATTTTTAAATTAGGTGAATGAGCAGTAAGTGGGAAAAACAAGAGGGAAATCTATATTATGTAATTTTGGTTCTTACTGTTATGTTGCTGGATGCATCAGTTGAGAAGGGAATGGACATAGAAGACGTTTGGGGTCTGCTGAAATCCTGAAATTCACTTTCCTCGTCCCTTTTCTTCTGTGAAAGGAGTGACTTCATGCCAAGCGTCCTTTGCCGAGGTTTGGGTTTCGGTGGCATCTCTGGAACACTGCCTGAATAGTCAAACAAAGTGTAAATATCAAGATAACTTTTTACAGCCTTGAATAAAAGAGCTAATAGTAACAAACCAGTTGAAACAGTGTTGCAGAGATGAGGTGCAGACACTGGTGGCGTCTCAGAGGTTTCTTTCACGCCAGGATTTGTCTTATCTTCTTCTGGACCAGGCGACTCCACCACAGTGCCGTCAGACGGTAACGGCAAAGAAAGAGCATCGTCTGATATTTGACATGACAGACTTGAGGTCTGTTTTGTGAGCGGACCATTTGTCGGTTTTTCACTAGATGGATTAATTTGAGAGTTTTCAGCACTAACATTTGTGGAGTTCTGAGGGTACAGAGAGGCTTCATTCTGGACGTTTCCGTCATTATGGACATTTCCATCATTAGAGGACTCATGTGGATCCGACCCTGATGTGTCTTTTGAGTTGGAGCTGCTTCTGTGGGATTTCAGGAATGATACTTTCTTTGGCTTGGTGGGTTTGTCTTCTTCGTCTGAAAACTCAAAGGTATTAAATGTCGCTTTACTCCTTCCTGCTTTGAAGGCATCAATCCTTTTTTTTCTTGATTTTAGAAGTTTATCCAAAAAGTCTGAAAAACAGCAAGTAAAAGGCAAAGTCAGTCATTGGACTAATTCGTTTTATCTTACATATACTACTCAGCAGCTTATTTATTTTCAAAGAAAGCACAATTAAAAGTTAAGAATGTGCTCCCACAGTAGGATTTCACAAAGTTTTAGACATGTCGTTAGACATGTCGATGAGAAGATACTTAAACCCATGTTGAAAACTGATCTTAGAGTGTGAGTGAGGTTTGCATGAAATATATTTACAGATATTTATATGCTGTGTCATATTCATTTATCACTGAGGGTTGCACTGCAATTGTATTATATTCTAGGAACATAATGACAAATAAAAAATCTTATGTCTTAATGTGCTAATAGCATAAAAGTGTTTTGAATGCCATATTAAGCTCAGTTAAGTTACCATTGGTACACAACATGGTAGACCAATTTCTGACAGATGTTACTGTGGATGGTGAAGATAAAGCAAATGTCTTCATATATTGTTTATCTTCAGAGAGTTCAACTAATGTAAAACTGGGTATTTTCCCGTTTGAATTTTTCTATGTGACAGACATGTATTGTTTCCACTGGTGTGATTGCTTGAGATTTTTAATGGTAAACTTTAGCAAATCCAGCCTGTCCAGATCTGTTTTTCCCCCCACATACAGATGTATGCTTACCATCTTCATCGTCGTTAATGTCATCAAAATAAAAGTGTTGCTGTGCATTTGCTTTGCTTGCCCTGGAAGACACAGCAGCCTGAAGTTCATCCTACAACAGAGTTGTTGGAATAGGAGTTTACAGGGCTGATACTTTACTGGTTTATAACCCAAATATACATTAAAGCTCTTACCTGGAATGTAGTTCTTTTCGATGTTTTCGGACTTTTTGCATACGCCAGTGTCCTTACCTCCTGATCTGTCATCATGTAAACCAAACTGGAGAACAACACACTCTCATCCGCATTAGCATGCTATCATCAACGGTTTTTTTGCTGGTGCTAGTTAGCCTCTAGGCTACTTCCTGTTCGGCAGTACTCAACATTTGACGATGAAGTAACTCTGTATGGAAAATTACCGTAGGATGTTACAAATAACACAGAGTTATATAAAAAAGCTCCAAGTAAAGCCGAACTAGCATTGCTGCTTGAGGTAACGGAGTTGTTGACGGTAACCCAGGGAGACGAGAGGTACAGGTCAACACTGCGCATGCTCGAAAGATTAACTAGTTAATTTGAACTTTTTAAATTAACTTATAGCTGTACGACTAGAGCCGTAGCTTATAATGTGTTTGATACTTTAAATAACGTTTTGACATTAATATATGGCAATTAAGGGTGAAAAAATATCCAGGCGTATATATGTAACATAGTTAATATTGTATAGAATTCCACTTGTCATTACTTCCAAGTTTGGGTTCATGTGTAAAGGGTGAAACAGCACCCCCTCCTGGTGGTTGGCAGGGTTAAATATAGTGAACACAGACATCTCGTTGCCAGTTCATGAGAGATGGGCACGAGATAGGTTCACTGAGTTTAACACTCCAGTAAAATGTTATGTTAGCTTTTTGCTAACATGAAATGCTGTTCCTCGTAAGGTGCTGTACCCGCTGTGATGAACCTGATTTCTGATCAGTCCATATTCTGTTTCGCACAGATAAACGACGTTTCATCTCATCCTGTCTCCTGGCCCTTATTCACACAACGCAGAACTGATTTATACTGATAGATCGATCACGATTATCGAGGTTACATATGCTTTTAGACTACATGAGAAAGCCAGACTACCCGGAGAAAACATGTCAGGATTCGAACAGAGGACTGTTTGCTGGTAATTTTGAAAACATTGTTACCTAACATTCAGAAGATTGGGATCTCTGGAGAGAGAGAGAAAAAACTAAACAAAAATAAAACGATATATTTTTGGAGAAAGTGACATATTTTTATTATAAACATTCATACACTTTTGAGTGATTAATTGAAAAATATTTTTGCATTGGAGCAATCAAATTACAGAAGAGAATCAGGGACACTGAAAAAAAGTCAGATTTTTTTTCTCTTTTTAATCCAGTGAATTGTACTTCATGAATAATTTTAGGCTTGATGGTACATTTTACCATATGAAAACATATTTGCTCCCTTACAGATTTCTTTCCATTTATACTAACTTGTCACATTTAAATGAGTCATACAAGGAAATATCAACTTTTAACTGAATTACATAGAAATGTATGATCTTATTTAAAGAAAAAAAAAACAAGACAAGCAGTTCAGATTTAAGTATTGATTTTTTTATTGTAAGAAAAGTGCATAGTTCAAGCCCTTAAAATTCTATTTACTAAACATTATCATTTGAGGTGTCATATGATAAACAGTAGTCAGAGATCTTCTATCCGTTCCTGTATATCACAACCTAATGTCAATATGATTCATAAAGCTCTTCCTGGCCATCCTGACAGCTACTCTGGAAAGCTACAGAACAAATAAAGAAATTTGCTGCTGGTATTGAAATAAGGTAGCCACGTGTCCAAAGGCATTCCAGCTGAACACCCTTCAATCCAACAACAGCTAATGCAAGAGTTTCAGAATCCCAAATCCCAGATAAGAAAGATGTTCACAAACTCTGATAAAGCTTAAGAAAAAAGCAGCAGGATGTCTTGGTTTAGTGGCTGTGGGCTGATTGCGTCGTTATGTAAAACAGAAAAGAAAATATCCAAGAAAAATAGACTACTTCTTCACTAAATATTGTTCCCAATAACTCAAATGGTAAATATTTGAGCATGCAGACCATTCATTTATTCAAATAACTTTGTATTGGAAAATAGTTTGTAAAAAGTGCTTAAAATTAATTTCAGAACGATAAATTTCCATTGGCACCACTTAACTATACATATTTAGTCAGCCTTTGGATTATTACACTTCTGAAAAAGAAGTATACCCCGACTGATTTGTTGGTACAGTTTAAGAACCTGATCTAAAGTGGTTTGCTGTAAACAAAAACAAGATTAATTCACAACTTAGAAAACACTCCAAAAAGAAAATCCCGATTTAAGATTTGAGCTATTCAATTTACTTCAGGGAAGTCTTTCATTGCATAAAGACAAACTCCTGATATGTCTTTACTGGCACAGCTTAAAGTAACAATTTTAAAACCTACTGAGAGGAATGTCTTAGAGGAATCAAGAAAATCCGCACTACTCCTGACTGAGCAAGACTGGAAACGGTAATCAAAACCACCTAATGGGGAATTTCCAGGATCTCCACCCTAATCAGGCAGCACATTCCTTCATTCAGAGTTAATGTCCCAGCTCTAATGGTGTGTTAACACCACGGCTGAGACCTGGGACCAACTTCAACCTCAAACACACATCCTGATTTAAGACTTTGTGAATAAGCAACGTACTGATAATTAGGATCCTGAGTTGTAAAAGAACATAAGTGGTACTTATGCTGGAATATCCTTAAAGGGTCCGTTTTCTGGATTACTAACAGCTAGTGACAGGCTGCTGATTATTATAAATCATAATGCAATGGTTAATGTAGATTTCAATCATAACAAAAAAAGTACATATAATATGTATATAAAAAAGAGAAAAGCCAAAGAAACCAATTATACTGTTTATATTTTTCTAATATATGTGTGCAAAAAATTATTTTTAGCCTCTATAGAACATGATCACGTCAACAGTTTACTGATTCAGTGTCAGGCCAGTTTTAGTAACATTGGTCACAGAACAAAAACTGTAACCAGGTAATGAAAAGAAGATTTGTGATTTAAGGCTGACAGGAAGATGCTGTTGTCCTGCTCACAGTTGTAGCCAACTGAGCATGCTCAGTCTGAGCAGACGGATGATTTCCTGGTGGTCTGACTCAGTGTTAGTCCACTGGTGGTGCAGGCGGCTCCCTTCTTTCACTCTGCAAACCAAGACAGTTACCAATTAGCCTTCTGGAGATAAGGGGGCACATGCCAAACCATTTGAAATGAGTATTTATACCCCTTCAACTTTTGTTTTTACATTTCTCGCCATTTCACAACCTCAAACGCTAATATATTTTCATAAGATTTCACGTGACAGGCCAACACCAAAGCAGTAAATTGCAAAAAGGAAAGAAAATAATACATATGTTTTACAAATAAGGTATTAATAATGTGGAATGCAACTATTGAGCCTCCTTTAAAATGGACAGAGCCAAATAAAAGGCAATCCTGAAAGAAAACCTGTTAAGAGCAGCAAAAGATTTGAGACTGAGGTGACGCTTCATCTTCCAGCATGACAACAACCCCAGATAAAAATCCAGAACTAGAATGGAAAGGTTTAGTCATGGTTCTCAAAAGTCACTGACTTCTCTGGAGTCTGATATGCAAATATCTGAAACCAAACTAGAAGCTTTTATTTCAATTTTGACCTTAAATGAAACATTTAATCATTTCAAAAGTTTACTATTGTGCTTTAATCGATTCCATACATTTAAAAGTCTGGCTGTTATTAGGCTCAGTAATCAGGCTACCATCAGCAATAGAAACTGAAAGCTACAATAAATAAATTGTAGTGCAGTTCTGCATAAAGGATTTAACTAAAAAACTCTCCATATACATAGCAGCCAGCAGGAGGCGCCACATCCTCATTGATTGGCCGTATGACAGTGCTAGAACGGTCCAGTCAAAGTTCAAAACCAAACTCAGTTGAGTATCTGCTCACAGATACACTCCATCCAATCTGACTGAGTTTGAACTACTTTTTTTTAAATAAAATTGATTCAGAGTTCATGAACAGAAATCAATAACTTGAAGACCAAGTATCATTTTCCTTCCACTTTACGCAGTAATTTGCGTTGGTCTGTTGCATACAATCCTAATAAAACACATTGTACTTGTAAAGTTGTAAAGTGACAAAATGTGGAAGAGACACTTATGCATCTCACACTGTGGAAATGTGAAAACTCAAAACGTTGAAACTGATCAATACTAACATTGTGAGGTCCAGAGGGCTTGCCAGAAGGACGGGCTCCTCTGAGGCTGGAAGGGCGCAGCAAAAACAGGACCAGAGCCACCACCACCCACCCCATCAGGACCATGGGCAGGGTCAGGTCCCCTCCTCCACCCACTGACCCGCTGGGTCCGGGCACTGTGCAGAAACAGAACAGCAAGCGTCAACGGCCATGTCTCCGCTGTAGTGCCTTACACTCTGACACACAGCGCTGTGGGCGGAGGGGATACGTACACTCCTGAGGACACTCGATGTCAGTACAGTACGACTGGGATTGCCTGAGCTGAAAATGCAGAGGAAACATTTTATAAACTCGAAATATAACTTTATGCTACACAGTGTTACAAAAGTTTCTGTTATACAAAATAGCGACTCATGATTCCTCCAAGGCCTGACTAGTAAACGCTAGTTGAGATATTTTTGTCATTAAGGCAACGCCCCTTATTGTGGTAAGCAAATCAGAAAGCTGAGAGTGGCTTTCAGTTCTCAGCCAACTGCAACCTGCCATGCAAGTTACAGCTGGGCACAAAAACAAAATAAGGTCACATGGAAACTGAAACCATGACTAGATGCATAGCTTTTATTACAAATCTCATTGTCTCATCTTTGACAATGCATCCTTCACTAATTAACAATTAACAAAACATGAAATCAATTTGACTTTACAGACGTCACTGGAGAGCGAAAGACAAACACACAACAGGAACCAGGATGTGTCATTCCGGTCACTCAGTGACGCCTTGTATGCGGATTACTCCCTCTGGGAATACTTTCACTTACGAACCAGCTGTAGAAACTCACACACTTTATGACATTTTCACCGGATAACATGTACCAACAGCAGGTTTGACTGTCAATCTGCCTCAGCCCTACAGATCAACCTGCCACAATGTATAAATCAGAGAGAAATCCTGTCAGTTGTCCTGCTTACCAGGTTGATGAGGCGCCTCATAGCGTACTCCTGAGTGCAGATGCACTCACACGGGTCGAAGCCTCCTTCAGCCATTTCTCACCAGCAAGAATCCACCTTGAACCAGAGGCACTTCAGGTAAGTAGGGCATACATGAACAAGTGGCAGAAATCCAATGCTGCCTCTTGTCAGTGCCGTTTTGTTGCTCGATGGACACACACAGACAGAGAAGGGGGAGGAGACTCTTCTGCTAAGGAGAGCCAGCAGCGGTGTGTGTCGTTTTGTGTTATACTCAAGCCAGATGGGAGATTTTATCTGCACTTTTCTGTTGCCTATGATCTTTTATCTTAAATGCTAGTGGCATTTGAGGGATGTAAAATGTTTTTTGGATGATCATTTGTGAAATTTTAGGTGATGTTCTAAAGAGTAAGACCAGATGGAAGTGTTTTTATAATCCAGCGCTGAAATTACCAACTGAGTCATTTAGTTTCAATGGCATAATACCTTTCTAAAGCATTCATGCTTAAATCTATGCAATTATAAACATAGACTGAAACTTTACTTATTGAGATTTTATGTGAAAACCAACAAAAAGTACAGTGGAAGGAAAATGATCCATGGTGTCTGTTGGAAATATTAGTTTAATTATGCTAGTTTTAATGCTAGCTTTAATTTTAGCGCATGTTGAAATATTAGACAGACCATGATTGTTTTGAGTAGGCCTCAGTTTAGGTTAGAATTAGACTCATAGTTTAATCAATTTATAACTTAATCAGTAGAATATTTTTCTTAGATATAATGATCCCGATTTGATTAAAATTAGTCTAATCAATAGATTTTTATAGTAGATCACACTCTTAAGAGTCTATAAATCATATATTCATCTGAAAATGTTTTAGTTCATTATTACCAAAGAAGTTTGAAAACTAATCAGAAAATATTGAGTGTAACAGATGTTTTGGTATTGAAGCTGCTCATGTCTGTTTTATAAGAGTTTAAAGATATTATATGGAACATGTGCAAATTTTTATCATCAAAATCTGCTGTTTGATGCACTGGGTCAGAGGAGAGGTCAGGAGAGCTCTGTGCGACAAACTTTGGTCCCACTTTCTTGAGTAAAATGTTTCTGTATGAAAATGAACACATCTTTGTTCATACCCTGGGAAAGTACGCAGGGAGGACAGCATAGACAACAATGAATTCATCCCTTGGCCTTGGTAAACACCTGCATTTGTAGGTAGGCAGAGACAACCTTTAAACGCTACGTTAGAACGCATCAGAGAGTAAAAACACGCCTTGATATAAAAGTAATTGATCTAAAACAGCTAATCAGATCGCTGGGGTGGAACTGTCGTAACTGCCACACGGAGTGGTCTCCGGAGGAGCATCTTTGTATTTTTCTAAGGTAATTAATTTCTTCTTCTTTGTGGTTTTGGTTTCTGATCATTATGACGAGCTGTTGATGTGATTTTATGCATTTGATTGTTTGAATAAATTCTGGATGATTGTGAAGTTGAACAGTGACTGTTGTCTTTGTGGTTTCACTTTTACGCACAACATTAACGGACCTGGGGAGACGAGATAACAACGAGCAACAGGTAGCAAATATCTCATTTCTCAGCATGTCTTAAAAAAAAAAAAAAAGAAATCTGAACAGTGTGGTGTGAATTTGCATTCTTTCATGCAGAGTCCATATTAATGCCCCCACAATGCTATTATAGCCTGAATTCTTTTGGGAAATGGCTCTGTTAGCTCTGCACATCTACAAACTGAAATTTCAAGCTCAGTCAGTTTTTCTGGAGTCTTACCACAGATTCTCAAAAGCTTTCAGGTCTACACTTTGACTCCGACATTCTGAACACGCTTTTATGTTTAGAGTCGTTGTCCTGATAGAAGTTGAACCCCATCTGAAGTATTTTACAACCTTTAACTTGTTCTCTTTCAAGATTACTTGCATTTAGTTTAATTCTCAACAACTCTGACCTACTTCCCTGATCCTGCTAAAGAAAAACATCCCCACAGCATAATGCTGCCACCACCATGTTCCAACCTAGCCATGAAGTGTTTTGGGTGATGTGCAATGAGTTTGGTTTTTTTTGTAACATGTAGCATGTGACTTGTAGACCAAAAATTTCCAGTGCCTTCTTCCACACGTTTTCTGTGTAAAGTACAAATGAAAATGTGACATCTTACGGCTTTCTTGCTGCATTTGTTCACTAATGTTCCCTAACAAACAAACCTCTGATGACTGTTCAGAACAGCTGTAGTTTTACCGAGATTAAATCACAGGTGGACTCAGTTTACAAACTAAACTACCACTGAAAGCAGTTTAATTTAGTGGTGTTGGAGGCAAAGAGGGATGAATATAAAAGCAGGCCGCACTTTTCAGATGTAAGTTTAAGAGGTAATGAAAACTTTTGTAAAACTCTGTGCTATAGCTGAGATTTCCATGTCTCGAACATATGCATGTAGTGACATAAACCTTAAGCGGGATTTAAAAAGAAACATGATTAGCAAATAAAATAAATAAACCTGCGGTTGCTTTTCCAATGCAATCTTTGGACACAGATGTTAAAACTGTATGGAGAGTTGGCCAAACTCTGTCTGGAAATTCAAAACCGGCCTTGGAATAAGATAGTTGCTCTAAAACCTCTATTTCCTTGTAAGTTTTAGCTCCTACCATTTAAACAGCGCAGTTCCGCAGGTGGCTAACTCCGCTTAGAGCAACGTAGAAGCAGACCAACTAATCACTTCATCTTAGCACAACTAAAACCAGAGCTTCTCAAACCACGGCTTCCACTTTCTACTCAAAATCTTTCTGTTTCACCGTCCGTGCTCTCGGAAAACATTTAGCAAACTAGCTTCTTCCGAGTCTAGCCAGATGAGGAGGAGAAAACACCCTGTCTTGTTCTATTTTCCTTTCTTTTTACTATTGAATACTCTCGATTAGAGATACAAGTGAACAAAACCAAAGAAGGAAAAACGTCTTACCTGAGCTTGGAGGTTGTCAGGAACGACTGAATACCTTTATCGGGCCTGTGCTGCTCTGCTGCAGCGCCGCTGATGCCGATATTCACCGTCAAACCACCGCCGTCATGTCAACCATTTCTCCGTGTTTACTTTAAAGCTCAGAACCTTCCGACCATACGTGCACGTGGTGAAACGCGCCTCAGCCATTGGTCCAAATATTTGACGGGTAGGTCTCTAAGCCAATCGAAATCATCCAGCCTCGACCGTAAACAAACAGTCCAGATCTGTCTGTCTGTCTGTCTGTCTGTCTATCTTTCTATCTATCTATACACGTATTGTAGATGCTGATGAACCTCCTGTTGCTGTCTTACTATCTATTCAATGAAGCCTCTGACTAAAGACAGTTGTTTTAAGACAGTTCTATGAGGAGAATGCTCAGGGTTGTCTATAATTTTCTTGTGTTTATGAAGAATGCTTATTTCATAAACACATTTCCATCATCTCCAGGTGTTCCAGAGCACTCCTAAGAAAAAAGTTACATTTAAAATGTTGGTACAGTTAGTCACACCTCAATCTTAAGTTGCTAACCTAGCACTTTCCTTACAATACCATGATCCCTTTATCGACTGCAAAGATATTATTGACAAATTTGTATGTAAAAATCTGGCCTTAGTTTCCCTTTTGTCTTTTAATCTACAGTCTGGCGATCTCTACATGGATCCATCCATATTACAGGTATCAAGTAAACAGGCCGAAACGACTTATGAAAGGTTGCACTGATGTCAAAATGAAGTTTTAGAAGTGATCATATCAGAACTATCAGAGTTAAACTTAGCTGCTCATCTAAAAATAGTCAAATAAAAGGTATACAGGCTGCAAATACAGATATTCTTTTTAGTCAGCTGGCTGACGATGCAACAATATTTTTAAAGGATTCCTCTGAAGTATCTCTGGCTTTGAATATTATTCACAGGTCTTCTAATGCCTGTTAAGGACATTAGGTGTCTTCAGTTTGGAAAATTCCAGTTAAAAATACTAATAGTGTGTCATTGAGAGCAAGCACGAGGAAACAGCAGAAAGGAAACACTCCATTTAAACCTCTGCTGTCTGTGACAAAGTACTCTTTTGGGAGCACATGAGACAATTGTTAAAACCCTTCTCAAATTTTGTGTGCAACTGAGTGTAAATGACTTGCAATGGACAGAATAGAATAGAAATATTTACTATTATCTGACAGCAAAGTGTCAGGCAATTGAAGCATAGAGATTTTGCACAACAATTACAATATAAAAACATAATAATTAAGAATACCATACAGTGTACTAAAGACAAATTTAAAATATAAAGTACTGTGCCTTTATTAAAAATAGCATTGTCTGACCCAGACATGTGCAACTGAGTAATTTTTAAAAATATGCATGTGTATTCTGCATTTAAAAAATAAACGATTTACAAGAAAAAAACAGTAGTAAATGTGCAAATAACAGCAGGAATGTTATTTAAAAAGAGAAAAAGTGCAAATAGCAGTAGAGATGTAAACCCCGCAATAAGTCAAGTTTTGACACTCCACAGTCTTGATACATGTGGCAGTTTAGTCAAGGTCCAAATTAAAGAGCAATTTGTCACCAAACTTTACAGGCTGTTCTCTCTTGTTGCAAAATAATAGAACATGACGCTGCCTTCACAGTGTTGATAATGTTCTTAGACTTCCATTTGCAAACTGTCTGGTGTTTCATGTTGCTTTTGGAGAAATGGCTTCTTCTNTTATTTATTTTTTTATTTTAGCTTTTTGTCATCTTATAATGTTATTCCCTCATCAAAAATATATCTGGAGTGTTGCTTCGATTCTTTCATGCATTTTTGAGAAATCTTCTAATCACCAGTGGCAACTATTAAAGGTTGGTCTCACAGTGAGCCTCCTTTTCCACACAACTCCTCCTGGGAGCTGCAGCTTCTGCCTCACAGAGCTCCTCCAGACTAGCCATCGGCAATTAGCAAACACATGGTGAAACTGCATTTGCTGAACTCATCATACAAACCACTTCTCAGTGAAACCCTGTAAGAACAGTTGTTAAATGCGTAATAGACACACGTTGTGATGATGCGCTGAAGGCAGAGTGTCAGAATGAGCAGGAGTTTATTAAAGAGGCAGAGCCCCAATTTCAAAGCGTTAAATTATAAATTAAAAATTCCTTTAAGTTATGTTTGATATGTGGCATGTTTAGAACAACTGGGAAATACATCGTTTTTTTAATGTAAGCAGTTAGGGCTTCTTATTATCTTAAAATTAATAGGTGTAATCAAAAACAATCACTTTGAACGTTAGTTAAGAAAAAAGAATATATGTACAGACACACAAAGGAAAATCAGTCAGATATAAAGTGCTGCCTTCTCCCAGCGCTGGAGAGAGAAATGTCCTGATTGCCAGTTTGAAAGAAAATCGTGTTGTCTGCGTGTCACCGAGGCTCATTAATGAAACTTCTAGCTTGTGCTCCACGCTGCAGCTGCTCTGTGTGAGCATGTTCTGGACTCAATGACTGACTGACGCTGACTCTGCGTTGGCAGGCGACGGCAACGGTGAGCTCTCTCTGTCTGAGCTGAAATGAAGTGCTAAATGGTACAAGTGAAGGAGTTCCTTAAGCGTGACTAGCAGAAGGCAAGGCGACCCCCACACAGACAACACCGGGAGAAGCCCCGGGTGCAGCTCTGAGGCGGCTCAGCAGACAGACAGCCATGGCTAACATCGCGGTCCAAAGGATCAAGAGAGAGTTCAAAGAAGTTCTCAAAAGCGAGGAGGTTTGTTTACATCGCCGACTGCTTTCACTTCCTCACAGCTCCTTCTTTGCTTTTTATTTCGACTCCGTTGACATGTGAAGTGACTGTACGGTGTTTGTGGAAGACGGGGAATCACCCGACGAGGTGTTGGTTCTGTGTTGCGTCAGGTCAGGCCCGAACATCAGAACTTAAGCTAGCGTTAGCTTCAAAAAATGCCAGGCGCGTGTCAGGTGGGTGTGTTCAGGAAACACCGGGGATTCACCTAACGACGGGCCTGCTGTTATCAGCTGTGCCCGTAAACATTGCTCAAAATTAATTAAAGCGGTTTTATACCAACTGTAACCTGTGTCCAATGGATTACCACGACTCGACAAATAAACCGGTGTCATCTCAGTTTAGCTGCTTTGAGCTACTTGAAGGCAGCGATGTTTTGATGCCCCATCTACAGTTAGCATTAGCATCTCATGTTGTGCTTTCAGCCCCTTACCAGCTTTGTAATCAGCTGGTTGTGGTCACTGTGGGAGGCTTGTGGGGTGAATGTTGTGTATTTCCCTTCCAGCAAAGTTTTTGTTTCCTCTGTTTTAACTTTAAGTTGCTTTGTTCCACAAGCAAACGATACGTTTAACCAAGACATCCTTTAGAAGTAGGAAGCTTACTTTAAATTTTTCTAAAAATCACCTGAGTCAGGTTTGTCAGAGGCCTCACTTTTTGGACATAGTGTTTGTGTCAAAATATCTGTTATTTCCCTTAAAACATTCCCTTTCTGTTATCTCTCCCAATATCTAGACAAGTAAAAACCAGATCAAAGTTGATCTGGTAGACGAGAACTTCACAGAACTGAGAGGTGAAATAGCAGGACCACCAGATACACCTTATGAAGGTACACACCTGAAAAACAGATTTTTTTTTCTGTAAAGAAAACACACTTGGCTCAAGATATCCTGATTGAAAATGGTGTTTCTCTTGTTTATTTTCTCTTTTAAGGTGGCAGATATCAGCTTGAAATAAAAATCCCAGAAACCTATCCATTTAACCCCCCAAAGGTGAGTAGCTGAATGTTCTGATTTGAACAAACTGTAAGGCCTTTACTGCCTGTTGAGTTGACTTTTAAATATCGTAAGGGAAAAGCTGAACAATTTGTCTTTTAGGGATTTAAGATCCAAGAGGTTTTTTTTTTTTTTTTCTTGCTTCATGGTGGCTATCCTGTTCAACAAGTTTTAAATTTTAAATACTTGCTGGGTATCACCAGCAAGTATTTAAATACCTTTCATAGCTATTCTAGCAAGGTATGGACTGTCACGACATTCTAATAGTCTGACTATCTTGAATACAAGTGCTGCTGTATCATAACATAAACTCAGCATTTCAAAACAAAATCTGTAAAATCGTCTAGAGCAGAATATTATTCCTCTCAGCTGCTCTGCTCTTTAAAATCTAGCCGGTTAATTAGTCGGACTGCCTGCTTGGTTTAACGTCAACACTGCTTGTGACTTGTCAGCTGTAGTATTGCCTTCGTAGGGGTGGTTGGTGCTGTTATCCTGTTTGATGATGAAATAAAAGTAGAAAAAAAAATTTAAGTTAAATAGAGTGGTAGTCCTGTTTCAGGGTTAGCTAGTGCTCAGCTACAGATGGGGTCAGTGTTGCCATCCTTTCTGTGTCGCACAGCAGGAGAGATTTCTGGTCGCTCCGGCACTTTCTCTGTCATCTCATTAAAACGACCTAAAACTACAGGAACGTCACGATGGAAGAACTTTGTAGTGTTGAAACTGTAACTGGCATACATTGGTATTATTATCAGTCTTTGTTTATGACAAAGTTTAATCAGTTATTGACAACTTTTTCTTATTTTGGGGCAAAAAGTCCTTCAGGATGGCTAAAGCTATGACAAATGATTTACATTTTTAACAGTTAAAAAGGAGAAAAACAGTCATAAATGTTTATTCTAAGTGTGTTGCTGTTATGGTCCTCGCCTTTTGAATTGATGTTGTTAAAATAAAACATAAGGTCTGCCTTATTAATAGAAAGGCATGTAGTTTCCTAAATTTCATGATTTGGTTTCTTTTTTTGTGTCTGTTCTCATCAGCAAGAATGGAATATGTCCTTACTTTTGTAGCCTAGTTTAGTTACTGGGTCTGGCCAAATCTGCTTTTGAGATGAAGTTGTTGGATGTGTGGCTCTGATTACTTTGAAATCGAGAGAAAGCATAGGAAGTAAAAGCAACAATTTTAATTTTAAAAAGCTTTTAATTACTCTTCTGTTGTGATCTTGGGCTGGACAAAGTAATTTGTACGGACGCAGATGTCTTCTGCACGACCCGTTGCCGTGAGAGACGGGTTGTGTTGATACACAGCAGATCTTGGATGTTTGTAGATTTCCATGTTTCTTTGCTTGATAGAGAAAATTTGAATAAGACGAAGCTTATCTCAATTTTTTTAATATATTTATACAGCTATTAAGAAAGCTATATGAATCAAAAATAATATTGTCTTATTTTACAACTTATTAAAAAAAAAATGAAACTAGATACACTGTCACCATTTATATTGACTCATCAGTCTTCCTTGACCCGCCGTTCTTCAGGTGCGCTTCATCACAAAGATCTGGCATCCTAACATCAGCTCAGTGACCGGAGCAATATGTCTGGACATTTTAAAAGACCAGTGGTGAGCGCGTAGAGCTAAACGCTGTGATCTGTGACGTTCAGAAATCAACTCGCGCTCACGTGTTGAGTCTGTCTCACTCAGGGCAGCTGCTATGACCCTGCGGACCGTGCTGCTGTCCCTACAGGCTCTTCTTGCTGCAGCAGAACCAGATGATCCACAAGATGCAGTCGTTGCAAACCAGGTGAGAATTACTTTCTATTTTCTTTTGGCAAAAATCAAGCTGCTCTTTAGTTTAGCTTTATTTACTTTGAGTACAACTTTTTACAAAACTGAAAAGCTGGATCTTTTTTTAAAATTGATTTCTGAATTTTCTGTCTTGAATTCTTAGTACAAGCAGAACCCAGAAATGTTCAAACAGACAGCAAGGCTGTGGTCACACGTCTACGCCGGCGCTCCGGTCTCCAGTCCGGACTACACGCGAAAAATAGACAAACTCTGTGCCATGGGCTTCGATAAGGTTAGAGACGCCTCTCTGGGTCTGAGCACCGCGTTTGAACATATCCTCACATGACACGATTTTAGGGAAAAGCAAATTTGTTTTTGAAAAATCCTGATCTTTTAGTACATGTAACTTGCATGCAGTTTACAGGCATACCTTGTTTTGTTGGGTCTTAAAAAAATTGGTGTATTAGCTAAAGTGAATTAACTAGTGCTGAAACAAGGAGCAAGAAACTTTTGTCAATTGAAAACAATATAACAATATGCATAAAAGTATTACAGTAGTTAAATTTTATATCTGGAGCACACAGACTTGCATCTTCACCTTTGCGCTCTCTCTCTCATATTTTCAGAATGCAGTAATAGCGGCCTTGTCTTCAAAATCCTGGGACGTGGAAACGGCGACAGAACTTCTCCTCAGCAACTAGGACCCATCCAGGTGTGAGGATCCAAAAAATAATAACAGAAATAAAAACTCCCGTCATCAGAGCACCTCAGCTCCTCCGGGCGCCATGCCAACGTCACATTTTGCTAAGCAGACACAAACCCCATCACATTCAGCACAGCACATTAGAGGTTTGCTACAAACACCAGTAGCACCACAGTTGCCACTATGTTCACCGCTCTGTTGCCTGTCCATCACACCAAGGATTTCCCTTTTATTTCCTCTTAAATGTGTTTATAAGCCCCAACAAACTCAGCCCCTCATTTTGTTTCCATTTCTCCCCCAAAAGAAACATTTACTTTGCCCGTTGTCAACATTTGCACTGTTATTTTGCTCAAACAGTTGTCTGTCGAATTTCTGCAGGGTAAAACACGAGGGGAGCCACACGCTGTTTTCTACCTAACCACGTTTATTTAGTAGGGAGTTGGACTTTGCATCATATTCTCTCCTACAGACTCTCAATGCTGTAAAAGCTGGATATAAAATACTTGACTTGGATAGTGCTGAGCATTGGGCGGTGTGCCGGGTTTTTCCTGACCTGTTTGATGTTCCGACCCGCTGCAGGAGTTTGGTCGACGCATTTTGTACATTCAACCAGGAAAAGCCCAGCACATCCATATCCTCCACCATTTGCACACATGCACAAGAAACAAGAGTTAGCTGTAAATAATGTGTGTAAATTTAAATCTATATTGGGGATATTCTTTTTTTTTTTTTCTTTTTTCTTACATTGTAAAACTAGTTATTCTAAATACAAACTATGCCTACTTTCCAGTTGAACTTTTCATGCATTTATAATCCATGAGAAGTCCCACAAAATGTCTTTTTTTTTTTTCTTAAGAGGTTGTACCCTCCAAAATCCCGATCTGTGCAAGACATAACACGCCAGATCCTCTGCTATGCCACAATCAAACATTTTCTAGTGTCTTTTATTCTTGCATGTTTTTTTTGCCTTTAACTACAGTTGGCCAAATTGTTTAGTGGGAGTTTGTTCATTTGAACATTTCCTCTAAAAAAACAAAAAAGTCACAAAAACCACAAAGTACAGCCAATTTGAGCTTTTTTGTTCCTGCTCTTTGAACCGTTTTTTTGTTTTTCCCAGAGCAGGCGAGCGACCGTTGGGTATGAATGTTGAGGTTGATTTAGGTTTGTAAAGCTGCAGTGATCGCCTGTTGCAACCAGGTTAAAAATGTATTGTATAGTTGATTTTTGAGGGGATGTTATTTTATTTCTGAGCCACTCAACCCTAATGTTGACCACATGTACACTGCCTTGCAACAACAACAAAAAAGTATTAATATCAAATTTGTCATTTAAAACAACAAATTTCAATGCGTTTTATTTAACAAACAAGTAGAGCACGACTGAAGTGGAAGGAAAACTTGTTTTAATCAGATAAGTTTGGGTTTTGCATTCTGTTCAGTCGCAGTCAGTACTTTGGAGAACCAAAACTTACAGCTACAGCAGTGAGAAGGAAGGAGACGGAGAAATTGCACAGTAGTAGCTCTCGGATACTTGAGCAACCCGGCTGTAGCATTTACTCCCTCCTTTACGCTTTGCAGAAGTCTTGCTTGTAGAGTCTGAAAGTAATTTGAAGTTTTTCCACAGATTTTAATTTAATTTAGATCTGGACTGTGTGTTTAGGTCTGTCGTCCTTTTCAGTCAAGTCTTTCACAGGGCTGTCCTGCACTGAGCTCCATCCATCTTCTAGTCTAAAGAATCAGCCCCATATTTTACAGTTTTCCTCCGGGTGAGGCGCAGTGTTGGCATATCTGCTGTTTTCTCTGTAGGGTTTAACTACAGCAACTTAATAGTTGTCCTATGAATAAATTCTTCCACCTGAGCTGCAGCTCCTCCAGAGATGTGCCTCTAGGCAGGTGCTTAAAAGTATGGAATAGCTTGAAAGATTTGTCTGCACAAAGATTAAAAACAATTGTTTCCCGTCCATTTCAGAAGTGTTTAAAATCTGAAAAATATTAAAAGTGGTGTGAACAGCAGAGCTAAATATGTTATGTCCCAAACGCGCTATACTGTACAACAACAAAACAATTCCTTTTATTTTATAAATGTGGAACTCTTTGTTCTTTTTAGGGACACCGAAAAGTGTTTGGGTTTTATCAGGGCCACTTATTTAAAGGTTTCTTTTCCAGAGGAGCAGCGAATTAAAATTTGAGTTATTGTGCAAAACTCTCTGCTGCTGACGGTGAGACAAGTTCAGAGGCAGGCAGAAGGTGCAGTCTGCTTTACCTGTAAATAGACGGACTTGTGAAGTGCACCAGAGTCTGCTGGATCTACGTTTTTGTCAGAAAGGGGCAGAGACGAGACAAGCGGTCGCCTCCTACATCCACCGCGTCTTCCTGCTGTTCTCACCATGTACAATGTTGCACGACGACGAAGCGTTAAAAAGAAGGGGGGGCTGTTGCATCTCAGTTTCTCCATTTAAATAGACTTGTTTTGTTTTGTTTTTTATTGGAAGCAAGCATTAGCAGTATAAAAAAAGCATGGTTATTTATTGTGACAGTGTCATGTTTTTATTGATTAAAAAAAGAAAAGTGGGGAAAAAAAAAAAGAAAATGTTTGCCTGTGTTTTTGAAATTGCACCTTGAAAACAGGGATCCAAGACAAACTCTACTGCACCCAAACATCTAAAAGCATTTATTTTTTGTGAAAAAAAGGTTAAATATAATGAAATGCATTTTTTTAAAACTACATCCAAAATAAGTCAACACAAAAGGTTCCCGTTCACTTGATGTTTAAAAATAGGAATTGCCCAACGTAAGAGTTCAAAAAAATTTAATTTGTTAGGAAAACACTAAAGAAAAAAAAAAACTCCAAATGTGTCTAATATTGATTTATGCATTCAAAAAGTGGATTTTTCTTTTGTGTTGATTTTAAAAAAAGACCAAAATCCCTGATGAACTGAAGTGCTGTGGCAGCAAACCGAACTTGCCCCACAGGAAGGCCGTCAAAAAGCAACTACAACTTTTTAATCTGCCCTTCTGATGCCTATCACCTAAACAGTTTATAAAATCTGTCCAATGCATTCAACGTCACCTTAAATTCCTGCAAAGTAACTCACATTTACAAAGTTCTTTTTTTTTTTTCTTCTTTTTTACTTTTGTGTGTATTTACAAACTCAACTGGTGAGCTGGAAAGAAACCCTGCAGTCCAGACACGAAGGAGGAAGACATCAAGACTCAAACAGCAGAAGATGTTTTTTTTTTTTTGTTTGTTTTCCCAGGAAATTTAATAAGCAAGAATCATTACCAGATTAAAACGCTTGTAAAATGTCCATCCCGGTTGGTTTTATTTTTTTTCTTCTTAAAAATGGCTCCAAAAAAGAACCGGAGAGCAACAAACAAAAAGGGGGGGAGATGTTTCTGAGTAAGACCTACATACAGAGCTTCAAATCATTGACTACAGGGTGTTTAAAATCTCCTAGTATGATGGGGTGTGTGTGTGTGTGTGTATGTGTGTGTGTGTGTGTGCGTGCTTGTATATTGTGTTTATGTCGAAGGTCCATAATATCTCCAAGAAAGCTGTAAGAGTCAAAGGAGCTTGTGTGTAGAGTTGAAGGTGTGACGATTCAGGCCCGTCCTCTACAGTCTGGGTTTCATCTTCGCCTCTTTACCTGAAAAAACAGCAGATCTCTGCATCAGAACATGTTTTCTATTCAAGTTTTTTTTTTTAATGCTGGCTTGTGCATTTAAAGCAATAAAATGGGGATCCAGCAATAACTGCAGAACAATCATTTGATTTTGACAGTTACAGTTAGGCCTGTCACATTAACAAATTTTGATACACGATAAACTACCCCAGAAATTATTGCGATAAACGATACTGTTGTTATTTTGAGACCATTTTCGAGTAATATTGTAATGGCAGAAAACATTCTCAAAGATCAATAAACTTTAAACTTAGTGTTAAACTTAAACGTTTAGCACTGAAATTGGAAGACATTTCAAATAACCAAAATAAATAAAATAGAAACGACAAAATGAATTATGAAATTGTCCTAAAAAAGAAAAAAGGGTTAGTTGAAACCAAAACACCAGATAGAAAACTTATCAATCAGGTTTTGGTAGAATGAGAGAAAAACAAATCATGCAAATGAAAATTATTGAGTTTGTTTTAATTTATCATGCGATTAATTGATTTATTGATTATTACGACAGACCTAGCTATAGTTTTGCAGTCACCTGACTTTAATCCTTAACATGAATATCTTAAATGCTCCATAAAGTTATTGGTGGGAGAAAAAAGCTGATATTAACTGGAAATTGTGTAATTGCAGAATTAAATAAAAGGCCTTTTAATAACTCATTTTTAATAAATGTTTTGGTGCACAATGAGAAATAAGAGAGACTTTGTAAATTTGTGAGACTGCGAGGATTGAGCAGATTTCTTTGGATCTAAAATATAAAAACAGATCAGCAGATGCTGCATTAAGTCCTTATTATCCCACCTGTTGTTCATCCCTTTTCTTTTTTTTCCCCAGTTAGTGACTTATAAACTCTTGTGGAAAACTAGATGCTTGATTCTCCTAAAGGCCACAACATCAAAGTTCTATTTTGGAAAGTAAGGCAAATAAATGTATTATTCCTAAATATCAAAACAAAATCTAAACAGAGTAAAAGTTTACGCAGCTGTAGCAAAGTGAAAACTGCAACTCCACCTCTGTACCAAAAGGAAAGCTAATCTTTATGGATCCGTTTACAGCAACTGGAGTTCCTAAAACGAACCTGCTTAACTCCATAAATGAAGCTGGACGTGGTTTCACACAGCTCACCACTTCAGTCTGATGTTTGTGGTCGCTCTACAGTCTTCAAATTGTTTGGTCAACTTTCTCCATTTTGCAAAAAAGGAAATAAAAGCAAGCATGGTGGATCTTTGGCGTGTTTAACATATTATTGTCTGAATTTTCTCCAAATGCAGATTTAAATTTATGCCAGCAGGTGGCATAGTCTTCATGGAAAACATGCTGTATATGAACAGCAAGCTACACTAAAATTTATTATACTTTGATATTTTCCCAATGTAAATCTGTTAACTTCAAGACATTAGCTTAGCATTCCCGCTTCATACATTTACGAAAACTAACTCTCTCACCAGAGTAGCCAGTATCATAACTGGCTTCTCATCCACTGACGACATTGTGGGTTATATTTCTCTGGATGCATTTCATTTTTCATACTCAAAAATGAAAACTTCTTCGTCCATTTTGAAATACTACAGAGAATCGATCAGAAAAGACCAACTACAGGAGGTGTTATTGTAGCAGAAAATAAATGGGGTGTGTTTTTGTTTTCCTTTAGACGCAGGAAAAGAAGGCGAGTTCTTTTACCTCTGCAAGTCGATCTGTCTCTTTGTCCCCTCGTCACTCTGCTGCTGTGACTGCTTTGACATTTTGACGTTGATGGAGTCTGTGGTGGTGTCGGACGCTCTCTTCCTGCCTTTGCCTCCTCCGCCTCCTGCTGGTAGCGCTCCGGCTTCCTTCAGCGCTGCCGCGGCCGCGGCTGCTGCGGCTTTGGTAGGACGGCCGCGCCGTCTCACGGGCGACGCCTCTATCCCAGCGTCGGCCACCAGCTTCTGACTCGGCTCGTCCTGAAACGCACCGAGGATGAAGTTGAAAGGGAACATGGCTGCCGGTGGAGAGGTGAGAGGAGGTTCCTGTGTGAGTTTACCTTCTTCGTCTCATCTTTCTTGATGACCGGGTTCTCGTTGTTCTCCTGCGCTCGACTCTCTGAGGAGTCGGTGCTGTTGTTGTGGTAAAACCAAGCAGATGAAACACTGTAACTCTTTGTCTTTGGAGTGTGAGCAAACAGCTGCTCTGTGTGTGTGTGTGTGTGTGTGTGTACCTGTTTTTGTTGTTAGCTGTGACCAGTGGAGACGAGTTGGTGCTGGTGTTACTGGTCGTGTCTGGAGCCGTAGTGGTCTTCTGGATGATCCTCCGACCCGGAACAGTCAGAGTTTTGTTGACAGTGGCCAAAACTGGAGCCGGTTTGGGCTAAATAAGTAAATATATATATGTAAATAACTGGATCAGGTTTTAATTCATGTGGTTATTTTCAAACTTACTGCAAACAGACCAGTCTCTATGTTTTTAATTGTACTGCAACAGTAATAACTACTCATGTTGAGAATTTACCTTTCCAGTTAGCAGCATTTGTCTCATCTCTCCTGTCAGATACTCCTTGTCGTTTTTAAACTCCTGCTGTTAGAAAAAGAACGGGTTAAGCTTAATAAGACCCCAGAGGAGGACATTTTGTTTCTGCTTTTGAAATGAGAGATTTTAAAGTCTAATGAAACTAAAGAAAATAAACCGTTTAAAATATATTTTTTTCTGCATACAGGGTTCCTACACAGGTTAAAGGAACCTGGTAGAGTGACGAATTTGATTTTAAGCACTTTAAAGGTTTGGGTATTATATATCCGATTGCCCATCCGTCTATCAACCCACTCAGTTTTTCAAGTTTCATATGTAAAACTTTTCTACTGTCGAAAAATCGGAGATAAATTCCGAGACAACTTTTTTATTTTTACTTCAAAGAAACGGAACAAAGGCCTGAGAAAGTCTGAGTGAGAAAAAGTGAGGAAATTGTGAAATGAAAAATGTAGCCGACCACAACATTTGCTGAATGTGTGTGAGAATGCGTGGATTATTGCCTTGTCTTGTACGAGGAAGAACTTTGAGGGAAGGACAGGCTCTTTCTGACAGTCCAGGTGACAAGCGGTGCTCTTGTTGGCGATGACGAAGAGAGCCACATCGCACACGATGTAAAGCTTCTGCAACCAGAGCGACACGACAGTCACCGATTCGCTTCAAAAACACAACGACATCCTTTCTGTGTTTGCCGTTTTCTACACTGTGTCATGTAGACACGACTGTGAATGCATTTCATTAGGATTTTTATGGAACAGAGCGACACAAGGTGAAGTGAATCCTCCTGCAAAGCGCTGCGTACCTCGTTGGCCTTTGCATCTTCGGGACACTGAGCGTCTTTCGTTTGTTTGATGTTCTCAACCATCTTCCTAAGAAACGCGTGACTGTTGTTCTCATTCTTGGTCATCAGGACTTCCAACATGAACCACAGACACCTAGCAAAGGGAAAAAAGTTAGACAGTGAGGACTAAAAACAACAACTGACTTTTAGATGTACTTAATACGAAGGGCAGCCTCACTCTTTGATGTCTTTGAGTTGTTCATATTCATGTGGTTTTGTGAAATCAGGGTCGTGGGCCAACAAGTGGATCATAAATGGAACCACGTACTCAGGAAGAAGAGAGACCAGTTTTTCTGTCGAGGGAAAGAATCGTTTACATTAGAGTGAATATGCTTGTCATTTATTAGAAAGCTATACTGTGATTTCTAGACATGAGGTGGTACAATCACATCTGCTTAAAGCAATCCGTTTTAAAAAAGGATTTCATTCTTCGATCTTCAGTTCGCCTGACGCTGCTACAGGAAGCCGCCATGTTTCCGCGTGAACACTCACCCTGAGCGAGGGGGTTCTGTTTGATGTATTCCCTGCGGACGGAGATGTTTTTGAGCAGGCACTGTCGGGCGTGGGCGCGGCGCTCCTTCACCGGGTCCTTGGCACACAGAGCAAAAACGGCCAGATACTCCAAGGGCAGCAGCAGTTTGACGAGAGCTAAGTGCAACTTCTGAGCAAAGATCTGACGGACCTGGTAGCACTCGTCCTGGCGGAACAAACCAGATGAACACCAGGTGTGAACTTGGCAACTTAAAAGTTTTTTTTCTCTTAAATTGGATAATATTTGAAATAAATAAAAGTCCTGCAGGTGAAAACTGACATTGATGACAAGGCCACAGAGCTGAAACTGCTCAGGTGTGATGATTTCGTGGTAACACGGCTCTTGAGCCAACTTCATGATGGCCGAGCCGGCGGCCAGCCTCAGGCGGGACATGTCCGATTTACTGCAACACAGGAAGGAATGAGGGGATAAACAATCTCTCTCACACACACACGCACACACACACACGAGTAAAGCGAATCTGTAACAGACAATTCAGGGGTACCTGATCTTCTTCTGCTCCGTGAGGTCGCCCTCGCTAACCAACATGGCCGACAGCAGGCGGAGGGTGGAGTTGGCCGATTTGGATTGGTTGTTCTTCATTCCCAGTAACCAGCGTACCAGGAGCTTGATGGCCTGAACCTTCAGGAACAGGAAGAACATCGTTTGTCAGTTCAGGCCACCAACATGCTCCAGAAAAAACAAAACCAAAAGCTATAACTTCAAAACCACTAAAATGTTCTTTCACACCGTTTCTACGGTTTCAAAACGTTTTAATGACCTGAAACAAAATCTGTTTCTTCAGCTGTGTGAAGTAAAGAGTAACACAACAAACTAAAACCTGTTTAGCACAAAGATAACAGTAAATGAATTTTGTACTTTGGTGGTCTTGGAATAATTAATATCAAGAACAGAACATGCATGTTTGCTCCTCTTACCTTTGCTAAGACTTCAGGTGAGACTTCCTCATCTGCGGACCACAGCTTCCCGTTCTTGTTCCCTACCGACTGAACACACACAGACGGTCACAAAAATCTGATTTAATGTTTTCTTGGTTCAAACCGTGGCTCTAAGAGTTGTGCAAACTCTTAGGAGTTTGCACAACTCTGCTAAAACGCTGAGTTTTGTTTTGTTTTTTTGTGGTGGAAAGAATTTGAGTTAAAAAAAATATATCATCAATTAGACTAAAAGTAATTTCAGAAGTTTTTACACACAAAGTGATACATGCTGGAAATTTAACTGAAAAGCGCATTAGAGGTTGATCAAAAATAAAGGTACCAGTCAGAAACTAATTTTAACATATTGGTTAAAAGCTAGTCAAGTTTAACATGTATGTTTGTTTTCAGTTGAATTGTACAGAGTAAACATAAACTTTTGAGATCCACTACAGTTCAACAACCGCTTCAGGTTCTTGTGTTTACATTTCTTCCTTACTGTGGATAAACACACACAGTACATACAGCAGCAGTTCTCAAACACAGTCCATGTGTAATTCCTGGATGCTAAAGTTCAAATGTCAGCTCCACAAACCCTGTCGTTCATCAGCAAATCCTTGACGATGAAGTTGGCCACGATGGATTTCATTGGTGAGGCGAACTGATCTGGAGCCAGCATGGATATATGACCCAGAGACACAAGCGGAGTGATGAGCTGCTCGGGAACGTCTGCGTTGAGACTGCGAGACAAAGGCTGTGGGGTCAAAGAGGAAACTGTTAGTCAAGGAGTACAGGTTCAAGTAGAGAGGGCAGGAGTAAATAATACACTGGAGATGGTAATTCATCATCAAGAAGTGTTAGCCTGCCTCAAAAATCTGGGCCAGTTGCACTTCCTTGTTGTTGAAGATGGCATGAATGCAGTGGACGGCCTGCTTGGCCTGGTGAGGCGTGCCCCGCTTGGCTTTCTGATGCAGGATGGGAATCAGAGTTCTGAAGGAAACATTACAAAAAAAATACATTATAAGTGGCAAAAGCATTGACAAAAAAAATACTCAGCCCTTTATAAGAAACACAAAAACCTTCCTTCTGCCTGCTGTGTTTGCTATGCAAAGATTTCAGACTCGACTTCCAAGACCAGGATATTTCTACAGTGGGTAAGCTTAAACGGTGGGAGAAAGGAAAGACACGGAAGGAGGAGAGAAACAAAGAAAAAGCAAGAAGGGCAAGGAAAAAAACATGAAAGATAAACAAGAAAAAGTGTGAGAAAGAGAAAAAGAAAGTGTGAAAGAAAACGTGAAAAAAATAATTGAGAAAAAAGGAGAGAAAAATTCAGAAGGACGGGAGGATAGGATATAAGACGAGGATAGAAAATGAGGACAGAAGGAAGGAGAGACAGCATGTATAGCAAAGTAAAGAATGAAGCTAGAGGAAAGGATTGAAAAAAGAAGGGTAGGACACAAAGGAAAATGAATAAAGGTCCAACACAAGTATCGGAGGGAAGAAAAAACAGAAAAGAAGATGAAAAGAAGAGAAGGACGAACAGAAGACAGACAGTAAGCGGTAGGAACCCCACCATTCAGAGCATGTACAAATCTAGATTCTTCTGAAATGGCCTTAAGGTGAAATAAGGACTGAACAACGTTTTCAAAAGTGAATATATTTTTACCAACTTGAAATTTATACCAGTTGTCGATAGCAACCGACGTCAAACAAATCAGCCCTTATATATTAGTTCTGTGTAATGAAGTGGGCGTATTGAACACATGACCAAAACGAATTCCTGCTGCGTTTATGCAAATCAATACCAGCCGGTTTAACAAGGTGGCCTGTGAAAGGTTTCAAACCAGCAGCACTCTGACCAGGTTAAGCTGCTTTGACACCTTGGTTGGGATGTCTCAACATAATTACAGCAGCAGAAGTCATTTAGCAGAAGGAAGGAAGGAAGGAAGAATGGAAAAATGCACCTTGATGTTCCTGATAAGAATCTGAAAATGAAACAAGCGGGGATTTCCAAGCAAGAAAATCGTCCCGAAGACGCAACCATGAAACTCTGATTTTGATTCAAGAGAAAAGAAAGTAAAACTGGTAGACTGACCCAGTCAGTCACCTGACACGTTCAAACTGGACGTTTATGGAAAACCCTGATCAGATCAGAGAGCACAGAAAAGTTCCCCAGGAAAAACAAAACATAAAAAAAAAAAAAACAACATACGCAATGAATTTATATAATTGTGTTTAAAAGCCACTCCGGGTGTCATTTCGTTTTATTTACCGACTTAAACGGAACAGCTTTACTTTCTGTTCATTACCAACATGTGGGGTGAATTTCATGTCGGCAAATATTAGAAATATATTCACAAAGAAAAACGTTGACGTGTTCGGTACTTCTTTCACCAGAAGTACTGACAGTCTGTGCCTCTTGCACATCTCTTACGATCTTATCTGCTGCAACTCCGTCTCGATCTTCTGGCCAGTGTTACGGAAGATCTGAATGGCTGCCTCTGCCACTTTGTCGTCCTCCATCTTTAAACACTGGAGCAGAGACTCGTAGGTCTCGGCCGAATGGAATGCTGTGGGGTGTGTGAATGACAGGACCTACGAGGATAAAAAACATTTGGACATTTTTTGATTAATAAAACTTTCATTTAGGTTATTTTTGCAGTTAGGAAAACCTTTAAATTTAATTTGAATATTTATACTTTTAGCAGCTCAAGACCAGAGCGGATCGCTGTATCAGGGGTGACACCTTCCTCCTCATCATCAGCTGTCCCCTCGATGGACTTATTTAGCAGCTTTACCAAAGCACTGTAGGAAAATTAACAAAATAAAACTGTTAAATTATGTTAACATGTCTCATAATTTTATGGGGATCAAGTTAAGACTAAAACAGCATAGTTTGTTTAGTCAGTGTGTGGTCTGTCATAGTATTTTTCCATAATATAAATGGGGGAGAAAAAAAACAAAGTGGAACCTGCAGTTTTCCATCACCGCCACTAGGTGGCTCAGTAAATGAGACGGATCTGTTAATGGACCAGCGTTACACAATACCAAAATACAGACAACATTATGAAGCACTTGGTTACTAGGTAAACAGACGCCATCTATTTTAGTTCTCTCTAAAAAAAATTAACACATTTTTAACGTTTTCAGGCACAATTTACCAACTCGTTTCAATTACGCAACATCTTCAATTAGAAACTACTTATAATCACCCGTTTTATTGACGTTTGAAGGCTCAAATTCATTATACGTGTCAATAATAATAAATAAAATAAATTAAAAATATTCTCATTCTCAGGAATGTTTCTGACCTGATGGCTTCAGAGTCGATGTGAACCGGGGCGATCCGCTCCAGCAGGAACTTGACCATCTCTAGGAACGGATTGCTCGGCTGTTTGGGGAACGTCAGCTTCCGAGTGATCTCCCTCTGCGCAAAGCATCTCGTGTGTGAGCTTCAAACTATCGTTTTCAGATGTTAGTTTGTTAAAAAATTCGTCGCTGACGAAACAAGTCAGGCTTTTGGTTACTAAGTTGGACCCCAAACACAAATTCGTAGCCCTAACACTCGATTTGCATCACACCTGTTGACGTAAACGACTACGAGTCGTGTTAAAAATGTCATTTGTGTTTCGGGTTAAGTGTGCCTCGTGCTGCCTCACCACACAGATCTCCGCCTGCTTGCAGGAGCATGTTGGACTGATGAGCATCTCCAGCTGGATTCTGAGCTTCTCATCCTCACTCAGAACCTGGTTAAATTTCTTCATGAAGTCCTGGGCCTTCCCAGCATCCGGCAGGTTCTCTGAAAACAGCAGCATCACATTAAAATTACGGTTACAAAAGGTCATGACCTGAAGAAAGAAGAAGAGAACGCCTACGAAAAATGAGTGGGGACTGATTTTATATATAGTGTTTTGAATTGAAAGAAAAACCTTTTGACTGAGGTCACAAGGAGTACTTTTTGAAAACCACAGGTCAAAATGGTTGAATTATGTTCAAAATGTCAGACCTGGTTTTATATATTCTTTTAAAATTTATTTTCCTTTTCTAATAACTTTGGTGTGGATTATGCCTTATTTAGAGTGATGGTGAGCAATAACTGTGACATAATAACATCCAGTGCTTTGCAAAAGCATTCCTAACCTAGAAACGGGCTGAAAACAAAGAAATACCCAACTTTTCAGAAACTGTATTTGTAAAAGTTCAGAAAACCCTAAATGCTATTACTACACTTCACATTGTGCATTACTGTATATTGGTCAATTGTATAAAATACACTGAAGTGTGTGGTTGTAATGTCAAAGGGAGGTTTTGTAAGGCACGGTGTGCATTTGGGTACGTTTATTTCCAACTTACTTGCGATACTCATGAGCTTCCCGAGCATCGCGGTGTTATTGGCCTCCGACTAGCGAGAGGGCAGAAGAAAACATTATCCCGCTGAATTATATACATCCTGAAAAACAAAAACTGAGAGAAAAAAGGAAGCATCTACCCACCACTGGCAGCTTGTGAAGGTCGAGCAACTCTTTGACGAGACTTCTGAGCATATTCTGACACTTCCACATTTCGTTTAGAGCCCTGGAAGAAAAGGCCAGTGAGAAAGAAACAATCAGTAGAAAGTTCTCATCATAAGCACTGTGAGGTGTTTTCCAGACAGTTTACTTGTAATTTTATATCAATACTTTGCACGTATGAATGCGTCAATGTTTGTGTAGTTTCCAGATGGAAGGAGAAAATGCAGCGTATTCACTCACTTGACAGCGTTAGTGTCCAGACAGGAATAAAGGTAGTAGAGGCATTTCATCTTCTCCTCTGTGTCAAGGCTGTGAGGCACCATGTACTGGGCAAAAATCTTCTCCACTAACAACCTGGGAGAGGAAAGTTTCAATTCATTCTTTAAACACTGAAAATAAAAAACAGGAAATAATTTGGGAGAAGGGATTTAATCTCTAAATGTGCGAGACCGACGCATTAAAACCTCTGAGTCGCAGTGATATTTTATTGCTGTAGCATTTTGTCACAGAGACAAATCTTCTATCTATAGGGGGGAATCCCACTTTAACGAATCGCCTGGTTTACTTCGTACAGCCAATGGGACATTACTGTACCATTTCACAAGGCTGAAACACGGATACAAAACAATCTTCGACCGCCGACCGATATCTCTAGTTCTGTCTTCTCTTCAGCTCAAACAGGTTTTTCCATAAAATTTAACTTTGGGGAGCGAGATGGCCAAAGAACCGCCGACGTAGCTGATGAACCGTCTCTGTGCTGCCGTACATTTTTGGCATCTAGTTGTTATTGAGATCCACACAAAAACTTATTTAAATGTTATGTTCTCTAGTCTTTCCCATTGCAAACAGGAACTAAGAGTAATGGGCTTCATTGTCATGCATTTGAAATATTTACATTTAAATTTATACATGCATTTAAATTAAATTAATTAAGCCATGATACTGTAAAATAAGAGGAACTTGTTTTAAAGCTTTTAACAGGGAGGGGCTAGAGCTGTAGAGATGTCAGGTTACTGATATTTTAGTAAATTATCAAATTACAACAATGTTTGTGATTTACAAATGTGTCTTTTTTTTATAGATATTAGAGACATATTAACACGTGTATGTGCCAAACCGGTTCTAAATACATTAATCCTAGTCCATTTGTTCAGTATTAAATCATTTCATGTACACTGTGTGTTTGTTCTCACTTGTCATCGATGCTGTTCTGATAGTAGATGTGCAACAGTTTGTCTTTGATCCAGCTGATCTTCTGGGCCGACTCCTTTCCAGCCTCGTGATGCAGACAGTATTTCTTATAAAGCTGAGCCAGGCCCATCATGGCCTCTTTACGCACACGCCACTGCAGGAGGAGGGAAACGTTAACATACCGACGAAGGGAAACGATCAAACCAGGATATGAAAATCACAGGGAGGGAGACAACCTTGTGTTTGTAATCAATGAAATATTAACACATTGCACATCAACGCGGATACGTTGCGTTTTCAGAATGCGAATGATTCGTACAGATCTCCAGGATAAACTGCGGCATTTTATGTAGATTATTATTGTTGATCTAAACAAATGAATCCCAAAAGAGTCGCAGCTGTGTTGCTACTACAATGAGTGAACCATTAAGTGGTTTAAATGTCCTACCCTCTTGTCCAGCGTCCTTTCCCGCACAAAGCCCAACAGCTGGTCATTGACCAAGTTCAGGTCTTTCTTTCCAGCATTGATGATGGTGACGATGACATCGTGTCTGATGGCTTCCTCTGGGTCGTGAGAACGCACTTTCAAATACTCTGGACAAAAAATAAATAAATGAGTGAGAAAGGTCATTACTTTCAGCTGAACCAGCCAGCAGGAAGACGGCGGCGCCGTTAACAACAGCCCGGACGAATCAGAAGTAACGCCCACCTGTGAGGTCTTTGGCCAGGTCAGGGTGGTTCATAAGGCAGTGGCTTGCGAATTTTACACACTCTAATCTGACCGGTACGTGGATGTCGTTGAACCTACAGGAGAAATTAAATCTCATATAATTCAACTAACTGAAGAAGATTTAGTTAAAAGAAAAATTACTTATTTATTCTGTTGGGAAGGAAGATAACAGGAAGTTGTCCCATGCCAGCTAAGTTCCTCAATTCCTCTATAAACTCTCTTACAAGGGACAAAAGGACTGCGTGTGATACTTCATATCACACGCTAACTTCATATACATACATCTCTTTAACAAATGGTCAATGCCGAGTTTACTCACCGTCCTAAGAAGCACTGCCAAAGCGGTCTGTTCTGTGATGCTAGCTCTGAGTCTTTGGCCCCAAATAACTTCGCTAGCAAACGAACGACAGCCAGACGCTCCTCTCCGTCGTTGCTCTGTAACAAAAATCACACACAGTCCTTTAATGGGACTTCAATATTTTTTTAATCATATTTTTAAAACTTGATTTCGGTTCCCCGCTGCAAACGGCATGAAAAGCTATTGCTAAGTAATACATTTACTATGTATTGTGCAGTTCTACTAAGTAGGTCAGATGAGATCAAAATTGTCTGAACAATCATACGAATAAAACCCTGAAAAACGAATCCCTATATAGTGAAGTATGGTGATGGCAGTATCATGCTCGGGGGACAATTTGCACAAAATGATACAGAAAAACGCTGGGTAATGTACTGATGTTTTTTTGTTTTTTTTTTTAAATATCTGTATTTTTTTTATGCTTTTCTAATGAGGAACAAACTTCCAGAAAATTGCATATCTGCTGAAAAGCTGAGTTCTTTTAAATCCCGGCTAAAACTCTTATTTTGGTTTGCCTTTGATTAATAACAATTAATAGCAATAATAACATTAATAAATCAATTGAAATTGATTTCATTACTTCTCTTTATTTTGCCATCAAGTTAATTATTTATTATGTTTTTATCACTTTTAATTGAGTTGTTGATTAAATGTGCCACACAAATACACTTGACCAGTATTTACTCTGGAACAATAAAATAAGAACAGAGTGTTTCACCACCACAGATGGATAAAAAAAATAAAAAATAAAAAATAAACTTTTTACAAAGGAAATAAGTTCTGGATCAAATAGTAATAGTATAAAATACAGTTACTCAAAAATCAATATTACTCAAAGAAACTAAAATAAAATCAGAAGGGAAAATGATGTTGGTTGGAGCTGAGGGATTGTTGTTGTTTTTTGGACGGTGTTCACCTTTAGCTTGAACTCCAGCTGAGGCATGACGGAGGTCAGCAGCATGGGGTCGATGGCAAACAGCTCCTGGATGAGGTCGAAGACGTGCTCTGATAGGTCACTGACCGAGGACTTTCCCATCACTAAAACCTGATTGAAGAACTGTGGGAGAACATAAAAGCACAGAGCGAGAGAACCCGATGAATACCTTGATAACGTACTCTTCAACGTCATTTGAAAAAGAGGATTACAGAAGAAAACCAAAGGAAAAAAAAAACAAAACAAAAAAAAAACAAGCAGCGTCTCACGTTTGCGATGCACGTCTCAATAGTTTGGACCGTTCTCTTCAGGAGTGTCTTGGCGAGGTCGTACGCTTGCTTGTTCAGATTCTGAGTCAGCAGAAAGAGGATAAATAATTGGCATGACTATAGCAAGAAGTGTGTTTGCTTAACTTTGAAACCGGATTTGCTAGCTTTCTGTCGGCATGTCAGCACTGCATTTTGTTTTCATTACAAGATATACAAGAAGAGAAGTTCTGGAGAAAAAGCACAGAGAGCTGGTAAAAACATTTTTCATGGTTAGAACAGAAAACAATTAAAACCATTACAAAAGAAACAAACTAACAATATATCAGTGCCTCTCATTTACCTGTCTAACATAGTTCATGTTCTAGTCAATACCTAGGTTTTTTTTAATGTTATTTGAATTCTGACTTACATAAGTAATTCTTTCTAATTTAATGCAGAAAAGTAATCATGCAATATGTCACAGCGTGCAGTGGTGTGACCGGAGACTCGCCTTGTGTGCAGGTATGAGGTTTATCAGGATTGTGTCCAGCAGCTCCTGTGTGACTCCGTCTCCCTCCATGATGATAGAACTCATCAGATCCATCATGTGCATCTGCACCTTCTGGTTGTGGCTGTTGCTGATGAGCAGAGGAAGACACCGGCTCCGACGCGTTAATGCCATTAACATCACAACAAGGCCCACTGCATCACAGCCGTCCAGTTTATCAGTTAATAATGTTATAGTATAAAGAGTAGAACAAACATGATGAGCCAAAATGTTCAAAACAACCTCTTTCATCAAATATAACATTTTTTTTGTGCTGGCAAAGCAGCTGCTTTTGGTCAAATTGGTGCAAACCAGCTGCTGTTACAGCTTTGAAATCATCCAGGGAAAAATGTGCAGTTTTATTAACAAGGGAAACAGGATGTGCAGTTTAATATATATAAAAAAAATACTTCCTAATCTTTAGCTCTTTCAGTTTAAAAAAAAAAAAAGCATGCAGTGTGTATTTCTAGTTTGATGATTTTGGGTTACATAAAAACAAACAAACAAAAAAGATTTAACACCATTTTCTACATCGATTGCAGATTCCCGAGGGTAAAAAGTGATTTGTGAAAACACAAAAAGGGGAGATTCTCAGTTTTGTTCAAAAATAAATAAATAAACTTCATCTCACACTGTGGAACCCAGTAATCTACACTGTCTTGTCTTCAAGTTGACAGATTCAACCAACTTACTTTATAACAGAGAAGAGCGTTTTGAAGAGCTGGATGAAAATCTCGTTGCAGTCCTCCAGTTCAAAGCAGATATTGTACGATTTTACCCACGCAAGATTCTGTTGCACAACACAAACACATGCATTGATAAATAGTAACCTTCAAAATCCAAATGAAACGTATTCACTTCAACACAATCTGTAGCAAAGAAAACACTGGAATGCCGAAACGCATAAGTGCAGCCAAGGTGAGAGATTTACCTCCAGCAGGTAAAAGTATCGGTTGAACTGAGGGCTCTTGGTGTCTTCTAGTCCTTTTAGCTGTCTGGTGATGAACAGAAAAATGTCCTGGAGGGGGGGGAAAAAAAAAAAAGCATTTTTAGCTTCTCATTAAGTCCTGTGGTTTTATAGGGAGCAGGAAGGCTTTACAACGTGGTTAAAAGAAGGTGCACAGATGTGCTGCAGAACAGTAAAACCTGAACTTTCCTTGGGCCATCTGGCAAATGTGCTCAATTATCTAGTAAACAACGCATGCAGGTTTTAATTATACCCCACCACACGTAAACAGCAGTCATTGCAACAAGCAGACTTGGATTGATTTAGACGAATGAAAGATTCTAGAAGCTAATCCGGACCTTCAGCTTGTCGTGGGAGGTGTAAGGAGCTTCAGGAGCGTATATCCTGAAGATGTCAGCCAGACAGCAGGCCACCAGCAGCCGGACGTCTTTATTAGGGTTCCTTAGGAAGAACTCGGAGGCAAGATGGAGCGCCAGACCAAGATACTGCTGCTTCTCCTCTTCAGAGTCTTGATCCATGTCCATGTAGGTCTTTACCACCATCTGTTGAGCACATCGACAAGGGCGGTCACATGAGAGTCCGTCTAGCCACGGCTCTTTAAGAGTATTTATGCAATATTTGATTTGTGCCAAAAACCACCGAAACACAGACGGGGGGAAAATGCCTCTGATGAGCATCTTTTCAACTGTAAAGTAGAAGCTCAATCAGTTACTGGCAAATTATTAATTACATTTTTTAAAGGTATTTGTTAGCCGATTTATTGGGTACTTTATATATATAAAAAACCACAACAAAAACCCAGAGTGACAGGCGAGATATTTCAGATTTACAAGCACTTAGAGAATCCTGTGACCAGCTCATTGTTAGTTAGCAGCTCATTCAGAGCTTCCTGTTGGTGCTTTGATTGAGGTCCATTTTTGCAGTACTGAATGATATTTGATTACATTTGATCTTCGCTGATTCAGAATCAGAAATACTCAAGAGACCAAAGCTGAACAAAATGATTTGACACAAAAAAACAGGTATTTTTTTTATTTTTTGTCAGGCTGCTGTGGATCATCAACTTCAGTGATGATACATGAATAATTTTAGTCAACGTTATTCTTATTATTTATTATTATTTCCCTCTTTGCTGCTGCACTGATTAAACAGACATTTAATGTCTGTTTAATCTCATATTTGATTATCTGAATGTTTGGGGTTTTTTCATTAGTGAATATACAAATATATTCATATAGGGTTTAATTTTATTTCTTGTCGTCAGGCTGTAACTGGTACTTCATTCATATAATAAGTTTTTAAGTGCATTGTGGTACATTAAAAAGTGAAAAGCAAAGGAGGGAAAACCCCAACACATTGTGTCTGTAAGAAAGTTATTTAGCAACTTTTTCAAACTGACCTTTTCATTAAAAATAAAAACAAACACAAAAAACAAAACCCGAGTGATATGACAGAAACAGACAAACGAAGTGTGGGTTTGTCCCACTGCTGCCCACAGAGGTTTCATTCACACCAGTCCACTGAAATACAATCATTAGAAAGAAATGCTTCGAGCTGCAACTTCCTCTATGTGTGAGCTGAAACATGGCTATGAAGCTCCCGACTGCCTGTTGGTGGGGGATGGGCCAGCAGCTCCAACAGACTGCAGAGCGGCACACTCACTCCTACACACAGTCATTATATCCACACACACACACTCCTGTCCTCGTAAAGGAGTAAAGCTCTCAGAACAGAAACTCTCCTGTGGGCCTTTTGAGCTGGAGAGTTTGTACATCTGGAGTCTAATGCCATGGCTCTGTTCTAGGAGAAAACCAACGTTCCAGTGAGCAGATCAGCTAAACGTTTGTCCATATTCAAACCACAAAGCCACTTCATGCAAGCAGCTCTGATAGCATCTGAGGAACTGCAACGAAACACACTTTCCTGTGCAAAGTATGAGGTTAAAGTGCAACACGGCATCCCTTTTATATCTCAGCAGGTGCCGTTTGGTCCATTTAAACCTTACAAACAGAATCGATGCAGTTTTTCCATGAAATTACAAGACTTTCATGTTTTCTCTAAGTGTCCAGCGCAGAGACTTTCCCCTCCATGTGAGCAGGATCAGACTTTTGTTTTGAGGACTTTTCTGACAACCTCAACAACAGAGGTGTCTGTCAGTCAGCTTATAGAGGAAAAAAAAAAAAGCAATGTGTAAACCCTTAGTGCTCACTGATTACTCATTGTTGTGCAACTAATGACCATTAGGCTACAAGTATGCACACAGTTTTCCTGATAATTTCTTTAAGAGATGCGTTACTTCAAAGAACCTTCCAATCTCTGCGTCTGGTTAATCTTTAACCTGCCAGCATTTCTCTTTAAGAACTACAATAGAAGAAAACACAGCGTTCATAATGGTTCCTTTTGTGCTTGGAGCAGAGTTGGGTGTTTATAACAGGCAGACAAAATGATAATGGAGTTTTTAACCATCTGAAATTTGCAATTAGAGCTAGCAGAATTACTAAAACAGCTTATGTGTATTCCTCTGAAACTGTACCCTCACTAGCCACTTTATTAGGCACACCGAGTGGATTTAGACATCTAGTCATGGTGAACATGACTTGCTAAAGGCCAAACTGAATGAGTTTGAAGGGGGTGTGGTTGCCACAACTGATGCTTAAAACACAACACGTCTAACCTTGAGGTGTTGCATATGTCAGAAAACTGAGCTTAAAACTCAACAGAAGCTCACCAAAATTGGACAGAAATGATTAGTCTTAAAGTCGACTGAACATTCAAATCTTAGGGTCAGGATTTGGTGCAAAACGACACAAAAGCATGGATCCGTTCTGCACCGTGCCAGTTGTTCAGCTACAACCGGCGTGAGGATTTTCATCTCTTCCGACAGCTGCTTCCAACAGGACAATGAACCACAGCACAAACCTCAAACTATCTCAAACGTGTTTCTTGAACATGACGATAAGTTCACTAGACTTCATCGACACAGACGTTCACAGTTGCTTGATCTCAATCCAATAGATCTCCCGGAGGTGGAGAGTCTGACTTATACTCTAGATGTGCAGCAAGTCTTTGATCCAAACGTCTCAATTCGGTCCAAAGTTTCTGTGGAATAATTCTGACACTTTCGTGCATCCATTAAGGCTTTTCTGAAGGCAAGGTGCTCCAATCAGGAACTAGAAAGGTGCAAAGTTAAAAAGAAAAACCTCCCAATATTTTCAAATCCACCATGTTTCAACGACAGACCGCTCAGCTTTACTCTGGTCAGCTTTCTTGTTATGTCACACTGAATTAGTCTCAGCAGTTGGAGCTCTAGGCTGAGAACGTTGTAAAACCCAAGTAGAGGGTGACTCATTTATTTTGTTTCCAACTACCTCTACTAGTAGTAATTCAAAATGAAGTTTTCTTTGCATTTAAACACAATGTTAACATATTCACAAGTGGATATTTCACAGCACAATCTGTGCCACTGGTTTAATGAGGAGTAAGCAGCCAAAAAAGAAAAGAAAAGAAAGTTTGGAAGATTATTCAACACACACTGCAGCAATACTCGGTTTGAAAATCCAAACTGCTTGGAAATCTCTGCCTTTCCCGGTTGAATTTCCAACTTTGTGCTACATTCTTGTTGTATTTATGACTGGGAACTTGGAAAATTCATGCGTCTCCTTCATTCAGTCACATCTACACTGATTTCGTCATGTATATTCACTTCACTGACAGGAAAACTGTCAAAATATGAACTAAGTGGAAAATTTCTTGAAAGATTATTTACACCAAGTTGAACTTTGTCAATTATGACATCAGTAATTTATTTAACAGAATAACAATTCTCCCAATTTTCTAGACAATCATCCACTTTACCATTTTGAACGATATTAGCTGTTAATCTAGCCAGACCAGTGGTTTGTTTTAATGGTATGCCTGTTACTGAACCACAACTTAACCTTAAGTCCAGAGAGGTTCCCTGCTCTCTGGAGCAGAGGTTGCTGATATGGCACACTATTTTTTTTAACCGTGTATAAATGCAGATATGAACAAATGAGTCTATGTGAAGACAATATGCAGAATTTATAGAGCAACCATCGTCAGCTGGTAATCTTACAGTCCCCAGTAGAACAACTGCATGCTTTAGCAACCAGCTGCAACAACAGCAAGACGTAGTGAACTTGGCGAAAGCAAAAGACTTTCACCCGAAAAATAACAACACAGCTTCCTAAAGAGGAAAAAAACAGAATTACAAAGCCGTATAAAACATAAAAATAAAAGAACCCGATACATGGCAGTTTCAAATCTATATCTTATTTGGATTATGAAAGCCTCAATTGCATCAGCTAGTGAAGAGTTGCACTAGACTTATTCTCCTGTGAGAAACTAAAGCATATTGAAGATCTCAGAGTATGAACCTCCAGCTACTGGCAAACAACATGTACAAAAATATTTGCTTAAAAACTTTCAGACACCTACTCTTGTTAAAAAAAAAACAAAAGAAAACAGTCTTCTTGTAATTAACTGTGTTTTAGCTCACAAACTGACAAATCAACAACTTAAACACCTAAACGCCCCACAGAACATTTTCTGCTATTCTAAGCAACAGCAACTTAAAAAAAACATTTTAGTTTTCTAAAAGCTTGTATTGAACTCAATCAGGAAAGAAATGCGACAATGCTGTGGAATGTATTTTAGTGTACAGTGGTGATGGATGTTTGCATTGGGCTTCCTACAAACCTTGACCTCGGCTATGAAGCTGTCTCTAGATATGCCAGAAAGAAATTAAACCAACTCCTTCCATTTCAGCTATTTGCACCTTATTGCAAAAGCTGCAATAAGGTGCAGCTTTTGCATTTATTTTCTAAAGGAAAGTTAGATATAAAAAAAAATACAGTAAAATACTGATGTATATATTTTTAGTGGAAAACTAATATCTCCTTTTGTATTGCAAAAGCTGCTGCTTTTGCAATACAACAAGTTGTTGTATTGCAAAAGCTGCTGCTTTTGCAATACAACAACTTGGCTATATAGCAATATAGTTCCTTGACAACTTCAGCAAATCATCGGAACATGTTCTGATATATAACCAACAACCTGACCAAATGTAGAAAGTGGATGTACAGCACTTCTATATTAACAAATGCTGTAACTGCATGTCCCCTAGCAAATTCATAGTTCCCCAGGTGAGGGAGAGCAAGACTTGAAGCAGATAACAGGAAGGCTAATCGTACTACAGCAAAGTAGTTCTGTTTTATTATGAGCTTTCCAGCCATAAAATGTAATGTCAGGTAAATCATTAAAATAAATAAGGAGCTTTTCGCTAAATAATTTACAGGCACAATGTTTATCTATACACTAAGCCTGCACAATATTGCATTGTCAGTGTGCACAATATTCATACTGCAGGACTGTTGGAACGACAATAATTGTTGGCTAACATATTCCAAGTGTAATCAACTTGCATTTTTCATGCTAACATCATTTGCCTACTTCAGAACAGCATTTATTTTCTAAAGGAAAGTTAGATATAAAAAAAAATACAGTAAAATACTGATGTATATATTTTTAGTGGAAAACTAATATCTCCTGATGAGTGACTAAAGTATCCGCATGTAAATAATTTCTTCCAATACAGAACATTTCCTGCTTAGCCAGGTTAAAAATGTGATTTATAATGTGAACTAATGTAGGATTAGCTTAATCAATGATCTTCATTCATATATCCTGAATGAGTCAAACTTCTCCTGTTTTAGGTCAGTTAAACTATCCAAATTATTTTTATTAGCTAAATTCCACAACAATGAGAGAAATAATACCCGTTTTACATATTCATGTCTTCAAAATCAGACATTGACTTCCTCAGTATTTGATGCTACTGCCCTTGTGCAGCATGACTTTGGTCAAATGTTTTGGGTTTTCTTCCACAGCCTTCTCACAATAGTTTGCTGGAGTTCATGTCCGTTCCTCCTGACAGAACGGCTGCAACTGAATCAGGTTTGGAGGCCACTTCCACACACCTCTTCTGATCCACCCACAACTTCTCTGTCAGACTGAGATCAGGGCTATGCGATGGCCACGCCAAAACATTGACTTTATTGTCCTGAAGCCCCTCAACATGATGCTGTCACACCCAAATGTTACAGTTGGGATGATGTTCCCAAGAGAAAGCCTTTTTCATCCAAATGTAACGACTGTCATTATGACCAAACTATCATTTTATCAGACATGTTTCTAGTTCCTCCGCATGTTTTTTCTTTTGGAGTAATGGCTTCCTCCTCACTGACTGAACTTCCAGGTCATGTTGAGACAGAACACATTCCACTGCGGATGACAACACTGTACTATCAGCTTCAGCAGCATCTTCAGAATGGCTTCATGCTCTGGGGTCAATCTGCACAATTTGGACCAAAATACGTTCATCACTGGGACACAAGAGTGGTATGAGGGTTGGACATTCCCATCATGTCTGTACTTGTGTGTAATTGTTGTTTGAACCTGGCACCTTCAAGCTGTGGTAAATTCTTCCAAAAGATGAAACAGACTTGTGCAGCCAAATAACTATATCTTGTTTGATTTGTTTAGGCCTTCCCATCATGTCAAACAAGAAAGCAGTTTGTTCAAGGTGTGGGCTTAAAATACATACTCCAACAAACTCAAAGTGTCTATTAACCTACTATGACATCATGATGTGGGTTTTCCCTTATTCTTTTATAGCTAGTAATCATTCTGTATGTAAACTTCTGATTTAAAAGAAATCTGAAGAAAGAGAAGTTTGGCCTGATTTAACTTCAGACTGTGAGGGGGGAAAAAGTGTTTTGTTGTTCTGTGTATGTAAATTTCTGGTTTCAACTGTATTAAAAATGCCAATGGTAAAATAAAGAACTGGAAGTTCCTCCTCATGATGCAAAACATCACAACTTTGTATCAGGTCAAGTATTATTGACTAGCATACAACTTGCTTATTGATCAGTCTGCATACTCATCACCAGCAAAAACAAACAACTGAAAATCTCAAAAGAAGAGTGAGTAATAGACTAACAACTAAGGTTTACAAAGTTAGGGGAGTATTTGGTACTGTGCCAGAGGCTGGATGCTTTTGACTGGAGTTTGAAGTAGTTTTTAAACAGTATGAAACCCTGTCAACATACCTTCAACCGTTTGACCACCTCATCGTTGCTTATTTTGTCCGTAATCTCCTTCACTCCAGGAGGATAGACGATCTTTCCGTCCCCCGCAGGCTTCTGCTGTTGCGGGAACTCCATGCTTGTTGATGTACGGTCCACACGGTCTTCTACTGGCCTCTATGGGTCAGAAAACTTAAGTTCAGCACAACCATGCTAGTGCACCCAACAAAACCTCGCTTTTCGCATAATTCCCCTGCGATAATCACCACTTTTCCTCGCTACACCGGATACATCCACACTTGTATACCACAGAGCTTTTCAATCTAGCACATTTATTTGATTAAAAGCTATCACTGAACCGGCATTGGGCATATTATTAGCTTGAATGCTAAGATACCACAGCTAAACATCAGCTGAATATTTTACCTTAATGTTTTATACAGCACCACAGAGACATAGGAACTAGTTTGACTGCTATTTCAAGAACATTGTATGTATCTGAAGAGCCAATGTGCAAAAGTCGTTTACGAAAAGGACAGTCGGTATATAGCCAGTGCCATACAACAGTAGTTAGCATTTTGCGGGAAGGAAGTGATGTTAGCCGCGCTAACTGGTTAGCCTACTCTACTAGCCTAGGCCTCAAACTATCCAGGTACCCATCACATCTACGTCCACAGACAATCACAGAGGAAGTCAAGTATCCTTTTATCTTTCTTCAAAATACCAACATTCGTGATTGGTTCTGGGATTTACAACTAATCCAACTACTTTCAGAAGTTTAAAAATACAGCAATTTTACTTGTTACAGTCTTTTTCAACTTCCAAGCATCGGTCCTTACAGCCGCTAGTTTACAGACAGGGCTCCTGCTGCTGGTGCTACCGTCGCCCCTGAGCCTCCTCAATCACCAACAACTTGCCCCAACGGATGGATCTGAAAAGCCCAACTATTGCAGAATTAATCTATTTTTAGATAAAAAGCTAAGACCCCAAACCCGGAATACGTCTCTAGCGCCTCTCTTTAGCATTTACCTTCCAATCGGGCCGTTTTAATTCATTAGTCTGACTCAGAGGTTTAGTTTTCGGCACAAAGCTCTCCGTCCGTGTTCAGTCAATCTGCGAAGACTGGGTGCAGAGCGCCCCCGCACGGTCTCAAAGCAGTACTGCAACTCCGATGGCGGGAGTCGGAAACAAATAACAGGCGCCATAATCGCTTGTCTGGACTCTTTTTTGATATGCGTCTTTCTGTTTATATAAAATTATAAAGTCTAAATGAACGTATTTCAGTCACAACTAAGGGTAACCACAAGTTCCAGGTAATTTTTTTCTCACCAGTGTTGCTACTACTAAAACTATTGAGTCAAGTGGCATTAAAATTATGTTTTGTGAAAACAGCGGCATCCACTGGCGACAGCCATTTTTAATACTAAGGGATGCTCATCATTTTCGTACCCGGTTTATATCCACCCTCGAGATCGGCGATGTGAAGCGTAAACAAAGTTGTCTATAAACTATAAGAAAAGGGAAATACTGTCTCAGATTATCAATATGTTGAAACCATGTTTTAAGTGGCAAGTTGGCGTCATTCAAGTATACAAATAATTTTAATTAATCGTTTTAGTAGTTTATATTTGCCAAACTTTAACAATAATAGAATGACACACAAGTCAACTAAATCTGCAAACCAAAATAAAACACAACTCATAAAACCCTATGTATGTATTTCTGTATTCATTATAATGAGTAATCTGTAAGCTATTTTGTTTGGTTAAATTATTTTAAAGAAGAATGAGACACTTGAATCTTGTTTCCCGGGTAAAAGGAATGAAACGCCCCCGGGTTATTCCCCGGCTGACTGTTATTGAATGCATCCAATGACGTGATTTGTCATGTACTTTATGGAATGCATATTTTGCATTTGTGGTAATAACCTTTTTTAAAACATATGCTCTTTGTTTTAGAAGAACCCATTTAGGAGGGGTTCTCAATTGTTCACTGACGATGTTTTTCCACTTCCAGTGACGGACATATTTGTCACTGTAGTTTTCATTGAGTGTTTTAGTGGCCTCTTGGTCCCTTACACGCTGAGCAACGAAAGGAAAGAAAAGAAAGGCGAGACCAGCTTTTATTTTGAAGTCACTATTTTACAGCCATTCCAGACATGCACCCAAGAAGTTGTCATTTCCGACGTAGCTACTTCCACCACTTGGAGTGCTGTTGGGGACCAAAACCTTGAATGTCTGCACTCCAGTGGATATGGCTGTAGCATGTTTTCACCTTCGAGCCTGTCTCCTGTGACTCCCCGATCTCTCGTTAGCTGTTCTAGCAGCTAATGAGAGCAGTCGGTGGCAGTAGCTCGGCTAAGGTATGCCTCGGAAAAAGAAAAACGGCCAGAGCCCAGCCAGGCAGCCCAACGGGCCACCCGAGGGAGGACGACCCGCGGGCTACCCACCACCTCAGAGATATGACTTCCACCAGAGCAGCGCCGAAAAGGAGAACATCCTTAAAAGAATGCAAGAGATGTTTTCACATCTGGACCCAGAGGTTATACACATCGTGCTCTCTGAGTGCGACTTTAAAGGTACTAAAAACACACGGAAACTTCGCTGTCCGACCTGCTGGTTCAGGTTGTAACTGGGCTAACCAGTTAGCTTGCCGATTAAGACTTAAGTAGTAGTAGTGGTAGGTTGAAGCGTACAAACACAACATTACTAACTGGTCCTTTCTCATGATAGTACAAGGTCAGTGATGTAATAAATTACAGCCTAAACTCCAGCTGCAGTAAGTTCATTAAACCCATGCTCCCTCTTCCACCTGTTGCCACTAGAAGCTACATAAATACTACCGCGTCACTAGAATATGAATGCCGCATCTTGACAGTCCGCCAAAAGCAATATTTAGTGTTTATTAAGCAGAATTTACTTGTAAATATTATGCCCAAGGTCTTATGGGGGCTTGGGCATCATTCTGTTTGGGATCTTCAGACCATTGACTATTAAGTATAACAACAAGAACACAGAACTCTGTTTAACGTTGTCTATTCTTGATCGTTGTGGACTGTACATTTAACTAGAGACAAACATCAGAATTTTGTGGCAAATTTCTGTTTTCTATAAAATGTAAACACTTTGATACTGATCTGAGCCATTTAAATTTTATTTTTCTTTCTTAGGCATAGGTATTCCAGGTAAAGACAAGATGGACTTGAACATTTTTACACAATATTTTGTGACATAGCAATCATAACACATTATTAATACTATAAACAGGACACTGACTCTTCTTAACATAATAAAAACCTGTAGAGCAAAGAGAGGTGGTGTGGTGGAGGTTAATTAACAGATTGGAAGAGCTGATAATTTAATTTCTGACCAGCAAGTCAATGATCAGGGCAAAGTTTACCTGCATTTAACACAACTTGTTTGTTTTTTTTAATTAAAAGCAACAGGAAATCCTTATATCCTATGTAGAATCAAATGTAATTCTTTTGTCACTGCAAAGTGACTGCACTTTACAGTTTTATCTAATCAGTAGCACTCAGGATGAAAGGTTTAGGAAGGCAATTGGTTGAAATAAATTGCAGCAATAAGGTTATTCTCTAACATACTAATTTGGTAGCATTTGCGTTTGGTGTACAGTGTTTCCAAATAAATTGGGTAGAGTTGGGAATAAGAGCACAAGTTTTATTGTTTGTGTTATTTAGCAACTGGAGTCAACATTTACTCCTTCACTAATATTTGTATCCGCGTCTGCCTTAGTCGAAAATGCAATGGACTCTCTGCTGGAGCTGTCTGATGCAGCTGAAGGCGTGACCCCACAACCTCCTCCTGTCTCTGGCTTCGAGCGCACTGCTGCAGCGTTGCTCAGCCCGCATCATTTTTCCCAACCGAATCACGATGGACATCCCTTTGGTGGGACGGCACATCACTCCTCCTCCCCTCCGTCTGCAAACCTGCTGACGGAGGACCTGGACCTGCTCATCGATCGAGAGCTGGAGACGCTAACTGAGCAGCGAGATGTCAAGGACGAGGCGCCTGGCAACGTGTCATCGTCTCTCCCTTTATTCCCTCCTCCTCCTCTTCCTCAGCAGGCGCTCCCTGAGCTGCTTCAGAGCAGCGTGGAAGCTGCATCCAAGGAGCGCTTTCCCACCCAGCCGTCCCTGTCGGGCGGACAGGTGGAGGATCGGTCTGGAGTTTCCTCTCCCCTGAACCAGCTCAGCACATGGGGAGATGAAGTCCTGGAGACACTGCAGGACGTGCTGGATTTTACACACCTGACAACAGAAAGCTCTACAGACAAGTCTAAGCCCCCTTTGGACCTAGCAGCGTCGGGACGTCCCTCTGCTTTCCAGGTGTATAAAAAGCAGGAAACGCCTAAGACTGCTCCAGAATGGACCGCACCCACGTACTCGGATTCATTAGCCACCGGAGCAAGATCCAAAGCGAGTTTACTAAATAGCAACCCACATGGCTATGGGTCATCATCCTGGAATTTGGGTGCACCAGCGTTCTGCCCTCAGGTCCAAGGAAGCCAGAGGCCGGCCTTTATCACCCCCGTGGCTCAGGGACCCTCCTGTTGGCTCAGCCCTTCCAGACTTGCCTCCCCTTGGCTGAACACGGGCCCCATCAGTCAGTCACCTCTCAAACCTTCTGCTGTCCCCAAGTCTTGGGCCCTTCCAGCCCCTACTCTCCACAGCAGGCTGCAGTTGCAAGGAAAGGTGCTTGTGCTGCTTCGTGGTGCTCCAGGCTCTGGCAAGTCGACCCTGGCAAGGTAAACATGCTGTGATACTCTGACTGTAGTCACTGTAGTTGTATGTGTGTGTGTGTTTTTTTTGTAATTACTGCTATTGACCCAGAGCTATTAACTAAAACTATGACAGTGTATTGTCTTGCCTCTTGTGCTCTGTACCAATAAATCAGATTCTCACATTATAACATAAGTTAAACATAGATTCCTTGCTTTTTTGGCACCTCAGATGAGAATTTTAGAAAATGACAGATTTATTTATTTTAACCTACAAGTTCCCTTGCTATCAGCGGACATAAAGCTGATTTTCTTCACCTCTGTTCTTCTGGCTTTCTGGAACAAAACCTGTTCTTCAGAAAACTCAGTGGAAAAACTGGTGACAAGAAGAAAACTATCTTCTAGAACCATCAGGGCTCAAGCAGGGACAATTATTCAGTCAGACATAACCTACAGGCAGAGCAATGTAGTGAGACAATCCAGGAATTTACTGACTCAAGCGTTCGATGACCTCACCTCGTATACCTTCTTGAGTATGTAAGGTTACATTAGCTGGTATAAAAGGTTACCTTAACCATTCTTTTTGCTGACCCGGAAATGAGCAAATAATTAAAGAAAAAAACATTTTATAGCATAAAATGCAATATGACAGCTTCAGCTGAGGCAAAGGATGTATCTAAGCTAAACAAATACTTCTCACATCAACATGTGGAAAGTCCAGTCCTTTCTGCTTGGTTTTAACATCAATGCATTGTAGGGCTAATCTGTATAATTTTTGGATTAACTGATTTAATAATTGGGCAGTAAAAATTGCTTAACAGGAGATTTTTTTCAGACAATTTAAGCCTGAAGCTGAAACTATGAAGTTCTGGGTAGAACATATTTGCAGACAAATATAGTAAACTTAAAATGTATATATCTTTTGTACAGTTTTGGCTTTTGCTGAACCCCTGTCTGAACCCAGAAGTGACTAAGATTGATATTATCAGCAAAACACACACCAGCTTAGCTGCTTACTTGGACTGGTGAATTGGTGAATTTCTGCTGCAGGAGTCACTTGAATGTTGCATCAGCCATGGCTACGTGCGTCTTTGCAGGGCCTTGTTGGAGCATAACCCGGGCGGAGTCGTTCTTACCACTGATGACTTTTTCAGCCGTGGTGGAAGGTACCAGTTTGACCCCATGGTCCTGGGGGAGGCCCACGAGTGGAACCACAAACGAGGTCAACATTCACATGCACATTAATATAAAGTACAACACTTTGTACGTCTTTTGATTGAATGTGAGCTGTTTTTTTTAATTTTTTTATTTTTTTAATTTTTTGGTTTGGGGTTTTTTACCCTAGTTTCTATTTTTCCTGTTTTGCAAATGGAAATTGTGTTTCACAGCCAGGGAGAGTTTTGAGCGTGGCATCAACCCCATCATCATTGATAACACCAACATGCAGGGATGGGAGATGAAACCCTACGTCGTTCAGGTCAGTTAGTTTGCAAAGAAGCTGTTCTTTTAATCACAAACAGTCACTGCATTGTGACAAAGAGGTTACGCAAGGTGGGAGAGTTGATTATAACAAAAGCTTATAAATAATGGATTACTTACAACTGTGTCATAAACGTCAGATAATCAGCAGTGTGCTGTCTGCTTTAGGCGCTGAAACACGGCTATAAGGTGTTGTTCAAAGAGCCGGACACTTGGTGGAAATCCAAGCCCAGAGAGCTGGAGAGGTAAGAGACAGACGTCTGTCATTTAGAACAATGTCAGGGTTTCCTTCAGTGTATTATAAGCCTGGTGGGACACCAGGCTTTACTTGTGCCCCCACCAGGCTTGGCATTGTTAATTTATTAAGTCTTTTTTTTTTTTTTTTTTAATGATTGCCTTTTTTAAACTTTTTAGTTGGTGTTTAGGTATTAATCCTCAAGTCTTCCTAAAATGCATAACCATCAAATGATATTTTCAAATTTCCTGTCAACTTTAAAAAAAAATTTAACTCAAAATCATGGCGGGAGGCTAGATGACTGACCTAGCTCTGAGCTTCAGGCTTAGAAAGTTTTCTGGGGGAAACACTGAATGTTCTGTAATTTTGCTATCTGTGTGTGTGTTAATTTGCAGGCGTACCACCCATAACGTACCTGCTGAAACAATTCGCCGGATGCTGAATGGATACGAGCGCTTTGTCACGGTTCAGTCAATTATGAGCTCACACATGCCTGAGTTTAAACCGGCTCTTCTGCAGGAGAACTGCCACTCACTGTGAGTAATTATTCAAAATGCTTCACTGTTTGGCTTGAAAGTAATGTGACGTTGAAGTTATATTCTTTCATTGTGGATTGGAACATGAGTAAATAACTTGTTAGTTGTTGTTTCCTCAGAATAATAAGGAACAAGTATTTTGACTTAAGATCTACTTTAGAAAAAAATCACTTTGCACTTATGTCACATTATAGCCACACATTTCAAGACATTTTATGTGACAAGCCTGTTCAATGTAGCATTGCAAAGTGAAAAGGAATTGATGGTTTTAAAAAGATTTAATTGAGCCCAGTCCTTCCTCTTTAGTTCTGGTTTTATGTCTTTTTGTAAGATGAGCACCCACTCCAGTCTTCCAGCATTGGAGTGGAGATGGTGTGTTCAAAATAAAGTGTAAAATTAGTTTTCTGTAAAACAAAGCTTTACATATAGACCTGATATGACATTTCGGTTTCCCATGTGTTTGCTTTGTTCCAATAAATGGCTTGTAGCCAAGCTGCAGGGAGGGTTTCTTATGGCTTTCTTTAAGCTCTGCCATTAAGTCCGAACTCAAATGCATGACAAATATTTTCCCTGTTGGCAAATTCTCCCACCGGAGCTGTGGATCTCCAGAGTCGCCATGGACCCCTTGGCTGCTTCTCTGACAATGGCTCTTCTTGTCCACGCTGTCAGTTTAGGACAGTCATGTCTTGGCAGGCTTATAGTTGGGCCATTCCCTCTTCATTTTCAGATAGGAACTGAGCTCTATGAGAAAGTTCAAGCTTTTGGTAATTTTCAAAACCAAATCCTGCTTTGAACTTCTCCACATCTGTTCTCTGACCTGTGTGCTATGTTCCTCAGTCTTTATGATTCTGTTTGTTCACTTGTGTTCTCTAAAATACCCTGAGGCCCTCATGGATCAGCTGGATTTATACTGAGATTAAATTACAGACATATGGACTTTATTTAATGACTAAGATTTATAAGGATAATTGGTCACACATTTATCCAGGATGACCAGAGTAAAAATGATGCAATACAAATGCACAACTTTTTTTCACAAATCATTGTGAAATAGTTTATTACATAAAGTCCCAATAAAATAGATTGAAAACAAATGTGAAAAAGCTTAAAGCTGCACTATGTATATTATGAACAATATGTTTTCTCACATATTTGTTAAAACTGTCATTATGTCTTAAAAGTACAGCTTAAGACACATTTTAAAAAAAAACTGAGCTCCTCTGCCTTCCTTCTGTGGTCCTATTGCCATTTGCAGAAATGCACAACTCGGTCAGAAATGACCATTCAGAGCCAGGAGGAGGACCTTCGCGCTGTCAATCATGCTCATGCATGCTGCTCACATCCTCCCTCTTGCTCTTTGCTACATTACAACTTCTTTCTGATAGCAGAGCCTGCTACGAATGCTCAGGATCATTAGCATGGCCATCGATGACAGCAGATAAACAATTTTCCTGGAACGTTAAGTTGTTTCCGCACCATATTTAGCACATTGAGCAGCAGGTAGAGGAGCATGAGTGTCAGCACTAAGACCTGCCTCTTGGCTCTGATTGGTTGCTTTCTGTAGATGGCACCGATGATGGTAGCACTGGGAGAAGGTGGAGGAGCTTGATTTTTTTTTTTTTTTTCACCGATTATTTTTCTCATATTGTGACATTATGATTTTAATAAATATGTAAAAAAACAACATCTAGTGTATAAAAGCTACAGACCGCAGCTTTAAGGATTAAGAAGACTAAAGACAGTTTCTTTTAAGCAGATAAATTGTGAATCTCATTTAATCTTTTTAAAACTTGCAGCATATTAATGTATGTTTGTGTTCATACATCAACAACATCCCATCCTATCTTTTTTTTGTCTGTTTTTCTGTAGGCTTGTCTCTGCGAACACGGCCTGTCCAGACCTGGTAGATCGGTCCAGACTGAATGAGGAATGTAAAAGTTCCCACCCTCAGCTTTATTCCTCTCTCCCCGACGTGTCGTCCATCAGTGGCTCCGATGACGCTGGAATGCCTGACGAAGCTTCTTGTGAATCCACCGAGTCGCTCGACCTCCAGCTGCTAGGAAAACAATCCAGCAGGCCAGATGCTTTTGATGCAGAGGATATTTATTCGGGTCAAGTGGATTCTGAACTGAACCCCAGTAAAAGAGAAGGGAGAATCCCAGATTGCATTGTGGAATCTGTGATGAATGAAGACCACTCTGATGAAGTTCCTGTGGCATTCTCTGAATCTATTGCACAAAGAGTGAAGAGGGACAGATCAAAAAGGTCTGGTTTTGACCAGGCAGAGGCTGCGGACCTCGTTAAAGATACCAACTCATCAGACAAGGACACTTCAACAGATGAGCAAGCAGAGGAGGAGACGGTGGTGGGGAAAGGAGAAGAGAAGAGGAACTCTGAGATGCTTCGTTTTGTTGGAGACTGGCCCTCTGAAGAGTCTCTTCAGCAGCGCCCGGTGAAGAGAGGAGAGAGGGGTACAGCGACACAAGGAAAGGAGATAGGCAATGATGAAAAATCAGAGATCGTAACATCAGGCCCGGATATAACTGAGTTCCAGAAGCTTCTTGACCTTATTCAGACCGGTGTGGTCACAGATCAGATGAGTTCATCCTGCTCTCTCTCTCCCAGCTCCGGCGAAGAGATTGAGAAACAGGATGAAGGTGGCAAGGTGGAAGAAGTTAACAAAACCGAAGAGAGGCAGCAAAACCGGAGCAAAGCTGGCTTACCTGACTGCGTCCTGGACTGGAAGGCAAACGACTCACGTAACAGCACAGACTGTTGCGAAGGAGTCGAGAGTGAAAACAAAGCAAATACCAACACAGAAAGGATCTCTGATTCTTCAGAAACTGGGAAAGAACTACTGGAGTCAACAGATGTATGCAGCGATCAAGTTGGAAACAAAGACGCAGATCTGAAAGAAAATTGCAGATCCCAGGGAGCCGAGTCGATTATGAAACACGTTAGTGAGGGTCCTGAAAGTCCGGCGCCTGAGTTATCTGCAGAAGCAGAAAGTTGTGGCAGCACTCAGGAGAAAAAGCAGCGACAGGGTCGGAGATCTGGGAAGCAGTGCAAGTTGGCCCTCACCTTCTCTCACAACTCTTCCATGAATGATTCAGACTGTTCAAACCCTGCAGCTGAAAATACGGACAACAAAAAAAGCACAAACTCTGATGCCAAAGCGATCAGTTCTGATCTGAAACCGGATCTGGACCTGCTCTCCCCGTCCTGCCCTGAGCTACCAACCGCCTTCGCTTCAGTAGAAACGAGCAGCTTCTCTCAGACGGAACCGCAGGACTTCGCTCTTCTCTGGCGTCTCAACCGTTGCCAAGGCTCTGATGGCGCCGTTGTGGTTGCCAGCGGACACTCCGGCGACGTCCGGGTGTTGGAAGGAAACTCTTCTCGTTTTGTGCCGTGGCTATCCTCCACGGCAGCTGCTGCAAACTCATCCAGCCTCATGGAGGTGCCGTACCGGGTGGTGCACGAGAAGGGCACCCAGCTGGAGGAGAAGGAGCTTGGGGTGACTCAGAATCGGCTGGAGAGCTTACGCATCCTCAGCCGCCATTTTAAACTAGTCAGTTTCGATACCTTAGAGGATCTGTATGACAAATGCAGCCAAGACTTGGAATGGACCACCAACCTCCTGCTGGACTCTGGAGAGAGGTTCTTCCGGGATGAAGATTGTGATGACATCCAACCGTCCAGCAGAGCTGAAGCTTTGAGTGAGGTTTCAGATACTGGTGAATGTCTGGAACCAGTAAGGGAGGGTGAGTCTAAAGGAGAACAAACTGGGGCTAAAGAAGCAGCACAGGAGTTGACACATGAGACAGAAAGGGCGTCAAACGAAGGTAACAAAAACACCAACATACCATTTGGAGGGAAATCGGTTTCAGCTATAGTCGATGAGCAATCAGAACCAGCTTCTGACCAAGAACCAGTTCCTCAGACAGAACCGCCCCCTCCTGAAGCAGTCGAACTAGAGCGCAGCTCAGACGCCGACCTCCTGGTCGCAGAAGCTGATTTCGAAGACGGAGCTTGGGGCGGGAGCGAAGACATCTTAAACTTTAAAACTGAAACCACCGACGATATCGCGAGCATGGATGAGATCAACCGGCTTCTGCAGGCTGAGCTGGAAGAGATGGAAAGAGAACAAAGTCAGAGGAAAGCAGAGAGGCAAAGCCAACATCTGAACATCCAAACCGTGGAGCTGAAACTCTCCACGGAGCTGGCACTGCAGCTAACGGAGCTGTTCGGCCCTGTCGGAGTAGACCCAGGTAATATACATGCAGGGAGCTCGTTCTGCTTACTCTCAGCTGAAATAACCGCAGGATAAGAATACCCGTGACATGCAAAAGCACTCATATCCCATGAAACATGTTGATAATAAAAATATGAAAAATGTGGTGTGCATTTGTACTCTGGTAAACATTCAAGAAGCTCATATTAACTCTGTAGGAGCTGCAGAGATCCACAGCTCAGGTAATAGAATCTGTTGGCAGGACAACTAATATCAGTGCACTCAACAAATTTGTCCCCCATTGAAGAGTGGCAAGAAGAAAGCGATTACTTAAACATGTGGAAGAAGTTTATCTGGTCAGTTGAGACCAAGACTGAACTTAAGACCTACATGTGAAACTGACACAGTGCAGCACCTGCAACTAGAGCTGCACAATATTTCAAATTGCAGTTGTCACTGTAGTATCAAAGGAAATGTAATCCGTTATTGTACGTGGAGTACTATCCGTTCACACTCTGCACGCCAAAACTAAAGTTTTCCATTTGGTTGGCTTATGACTGAGCAACCAGATGTGTAATTATCGTTGCTGAGATAAACCTCAAAAAATGGATTGAACTACAGAAAAGAGCCATATGTGTTGTTTCTAGCTGATAAAATCATAAATGCTTTCCTGATATCATTCAACTCGACCTTGAACACAGCATCCCTAAAGTGAAACATGCATATAGACGGAGTTACAGACAATGAAACCTAGTTGCTGTAAAATACTGGAAATTAGCTTCCTATCGGGTTCAGCGACCAAAACAAAAAGAGTTACAATTAAATGGTTTAGAGGAAACCATATTCATATGTTAGGATAGCCCAGTCAACACCCAGATCTAAATACCGTTGAGAATCTTTGAAATGTGATTTTCAGAGACACTCTACACCCAGTTTGACTGAGCAGGATCTACTTTGCAAAGATGAATGTCAAAAATATCAGTAAAAGGTGCACATTTACTGTGGTCAGTCAAAGTTTTAACTCGAGGGGAGATGAATGCAAATGCACACTTTTGTCATAGTTTTAATTCCATAATTATGAAAACCATGTATACTACAACTATGTGCAGCGTTCTGTGTATCTGCCACATTAAACCCCGTTGCATCTTATTGGTTGTCCTTTAGGCACGTGTTCAGCGGATGACTTTGCTGTGCTGATGGATCTCAATCTGGCTAAACTTCTCTACCAAAAGTGGAAAGAAACTATCCAGGTTAGATTAAATCTCACAGAAAAAAAAACAAAAAAAAAACACCAGCACTTCTGTCGAGGTCTACCATTGTGCATCTGTTTCCCTTTTAATAAATGTACTTTATTTTTCAGGAAAGACAAAGACAAGCAGCTCTGTCTTTCCAGCTGCTCGAGGAAAGTAAGTAGCAGAAAAATGCAATTATTTTAAAGCAGCAAACAAACTCCAAACACAAAAAAATGTACCTGCTAGCCTTCTGCAGGCTTAGTATAGTTTTTTTTTTATGGCTCTTAAATGTGGATTTTTTTAAATTGCTTATGTGTTCCACAAGAGCGGACACATCCGGGTAGTTCCCTGACGAGCAAAAATGGCGACATGCCACTGGCCGGCCAGCCAGACGCCAGCGCTCGGATCCCGTTTATGGATCACTGGAACGTCTCCCGTCCACACGTCTCTCTTAGAGACATCATCAAAGAGGAGCAAGCTCTGCAGGCGAACATGCAGAAGGTATCACAACACCACAAAGGCGTTTGTGACATGTGACCCTACGGTTGTTCCTTCTCGTTTCCATTAACTCTCTCTGGCCGCCTTTCTTTCAGACCAGACAGAGTCGCGTTGACCTCCACCGCCGGGATGGAGCTTCGTTGTTGAAAGAGAAGCAACTTTATGAACTTTTCCCCACAATCGACAAGCATTTTCTACAGGACATTTTCAGAGATCACAAGTATGAAAAGACTATGTTCATCCTGTTGTGCAATGGTAACATCATGTAAACTGTTGGCTCTTTCTCTTTAAAAGACATAGTCACTGTTCAGCTGCTTTTACTCTTTATGTTCCTTGCCATTTATTCTCATGTAGGTCTGCAACTGACAATTATTTTAGTAATCAAGTTTTACAATCATAGAGGACAAACAGCATTTCCGGTATTCCACCAAGCTACTGCTGTGTAACTGCTGTGAAGTCATGTGTTTTTTTTTTTATTTTTATGTTTTTTTATTTGCACAGTTACAGTCTGACCCAGACTGAGCTGTTTCTACGCTCTCTTCTCAACGAGGAGGAACCTGTGAAGACGGTTGTTGCAGTGGAAGCTCCTCGGTCGGACCAGCACAGAGCAGCCAGCAAGGAAAGGGAAAAGGTGCAAATTCCTTCTATTCAAAAGCTTTTTATGAGCATCTTTCCCTTTTTTTATTTTGATTTGGCTCTTTAGAGGCTTGTTAGAAAACAAACAAACCCCCTGAAGACAAAAATATACATTTATAGTTATTTGTCTTGGTTTAAGTTATTGAATTTCATTATAAGCTACTTTACACCTATTCATTCCTTAAATTATCCCATAAAAAGCCTCCCTTCTGTTTTTGCTTCATCCACACAGAAGCAGAAGCCGTTGGAGTCTGCTGTTTCCAACTATCAGGATACAGACGATCCAGAGTACGAAGACTTCAGGGCTGAGGCCAACCTTCAGAGGAGGCGCCAGCTTGAGAACTTTGCGAAGGCTGCAGAAGCTTTCAGGCAGGGCCGCAAAGAAGTGGCTTCGTTTTACGCACAGCAGGTAAACGAATATATATATATATATATATATATATATATATATATATATATATATATATATATATATATATCACAAATGAAAATGTTTGTAATCATTGAACTATCCACCTGAGAGTAACATTTTTATCCAGTTCCTGTTTCTTATCTGCTCTTGCCTTAGGGACACTTGCACGGCCAGCGGATGCGTGAGGCCAATCACAGAGCAGCGGTGCAGATATTTGAAAGAGTCAACTCGTCACTGCTGCCCAGAAACATCCTGGACCTTCATGGGCTGCATGTGAACGAGGCCTTAGAGCACCTGGCTCAGGTCCTGCAGGAAAAAACTGCAGGTTAGACCAGTGTTTTGAAAGCTTGGATGGGATTTCCAGCTGACAGTAGGAAGGAGTAGAAAGCGTGTGAATGATCTGAAATATTGCTTTTTTTTTCCTTTTAGGAAAAACCATTTTAGAAAAGTAAATTTTTGAAAATGTATCATGAAATTTTTACCTTTGAAATAGCACAAAGATTTCAGGAGTAGCAATCTGTACAAAAAGGTACCGAGAGAATTCGAATGATTTATTGCATTTGCATAAAATACGGTTATAAAAAGAATATTTTTAATCATTAAATCTTAATATTAAGTCCCTGCTCTACAGTTTCGACTACGCTGTGGTGCGAGCGTGCTCCTGTTAACTGCATCTTGTGTGTTTTCTTTCTCTTTGGCCTCTTTGTGAACAGAGTGCGAGCAGGGTCTGTGTCAACCTCAGCTCTCTGTCATCACAGGAAGAGGGAACCACAGCCAGGGGGGAGTGGCCCGCATCCGGCCCGCTGTCATAGACTACCTCACCAACAAGCACTACAGGTACGGATGCACTCACACGACACACACACACACACACACACACACACACACACACAAAATCACGCAAAAGGAAGAGAGACGTTAGTCTTCAACCATAGCTTCTCCCGTGTGTGTTTCTGTCAGGTTCAGCGAGCCAAAGCCAGGCCTCGTGTTGGTCTCTTTGAAGTGAAAAGACCCGCTTTCTGCTGCTGCGAACCAGAACTCTCTTCATCTCTCGCTCTCGTTTTTCAGTGCCGCAGTTTATATAGTGGGTAAAAGCTCAGTAAATATTTGTATTCCTTTGATACAAATACCCCTCTTCGTCAGTCCTGCACCTACTAAAAAGACAAAACGTCATATATTTACTGAAAATACTTTTAATCCTTGTCACCTTATGTGAAGGGACTCCATTGTTGTTGAACAGAAATAAGTTATTTGTCAGTAAAATGGTTTACATTTTACTGACAAATTTTACTGACATTACATTTACATTTTATTATAACATTTTTCTATGGTGTATTTTCTACCTCCTTATATGTTTTAGATGATCGGATTTTGAAGTTTTCAGACTCCACGGAGTCGTGTTTGAACTCTACTGTTCATGTTTTGCCCATCTTTAAATCAGCTATGATGCTTTGTGCATAATGGAGGCTTCCCTTGCAGTGTTGATGCAACACGTTTTTGAGACACAGTTAATGCCTTAAACTTTATGTCCTTTTACATGGTTTTTACAAAGTCGGCGGCTTTAAAGAAGACAGAGCTCTTCCTCTTGATTACAGTCTTACAGACGCCACATGCTGTGTTTTAAGCTTCACAGATCCGGCTCTACGAAACAGATTGAGCAATCTCTGCTGTTGCTTCTGAAGGCAGCTGCCTCCTTAACAGAACGTTTTTATATTTGTGAGAAAGGTTAGCTTGCTAACACTCAATCTCAGGTGACCCGGTGTGTCGGCCGTTTCCAGCTCATTCCTTGTAGTTTTTAAAATGTCTTTTGCCAAATGTCATACCAGCTGTCTTCCAGAGGATGCTATTTTTAGTTTTCAAAAGTTAAATTGCCTTCTTATTTTTCTAAAAGCAGTTCACTTTGGTGTTTGTATATATATATTACTGTAAGCACACTAAATCTAAAGAAGAATGTATTTTTTAGCCAATGTGTCTATAAAATTTTACAGAGCATGATGTTTGTGAAATAAATCTATTTGTTTAAATGTACTTGTATGTGTTTTCATTTCTGGACGTGTTCGATTGAATTCTTCTTTCAGAGGGTTTCTGTTAAGCAACAGGGCCTTCCACAATTATCGGCACCCCTTGTAAAGATGTGAAATCTTTTACTGCAGTTTGTCACACAAAGTGCAAAAATCGTTAGTCCCATAGGTGTTGGTGGTGCTACCAAATCACTTAAATTACATGTAGTAAATTACTTATTATTTATAAGTACAATGTGACACAGACCCTCTATCCAAGCTGCTCTTTAAAACAGGAAAGACGAGGAAACATGCAATGGTGAAATTCCACTGAAAATATCAAATAAAAATTCACTTAGGCTTAAAAAGTCAAGGCAAAAAAATATTTAAATTTTTTTTTTACCCATGCCAGTCTTGTTGGCTTGGGTACATTTTGTTATTGGCACTCCAAACAAAAAATACCACTGAAGCATTTATAATGTATATATTGTTTTAATCATTGAATTCCTGTTTCCCCTTGGTGTAAGTATAACACAAAGCCAATTTGTCTACTTTTCTAAATGCGAAAGGCAAGAGAACATGCAGCACAGTAGTCTCACACTAAAAGTAGATTTAAAAAAATAATCTTTATCTTAGTTTTGCTTCCAATGGCATGAAGATCACACGTTAAAAGTTTACAAAACAAAACCCATGCCACTACCATAGGAACCCCTAATTATTATACATGTAACACATGCTTTTCAGTTTGCCTGGATTAAAAATATTGGGTGAAATGGAGGCCCATTTCCCTTAACTACTTTTTAAGACGGGAAAGACGAGAGAAGATGTCAATGGAGTTGGACTGAAAAAGGCTACAATTAAACAGTTACAAAGTTACAGCAAAAGTTAACATTTGCAAAGGTTGTGACAGGCAAAGTTGATTGAGCATCCATGTTAATCTTGGCACCATGCAAGATGTTAAGCACAAAATGAATATACCTCCACAAGGTCACAGTTTGAGATCTTCAGCAAAAAGAGTGACATTATGGAGTCACCAGGTTACTTTAAATCCTTTTTTTATTTTTTGACTTGGCTTAATACAAACCTTTCAATTTGCAAAGTACATTATTAAAGTTCTACATTGAGGTATGTAATTTAAAATGTGACAGATGTCAGGAAAACTGAGGATAGCAAAGACATCTCATTGTGTGCTGCAAGAGCATTATAGCGACTACTGCATGAACTCACAGGAAAATGACACTTCCTAGTGATTTTAACTTGTACATGTAATGTTCACGGTTACTTTTCATACACACTTTAAGTAAAAGTGTTAATTAACTTTAGGACTTGATATTCGGCTATAATATAAATACAGCGCTCTTTGTGAAGTACCTCAATAATCCAGTAGATGACAGTAATTCACCTTTACACAAACAACAGTAAAGTAACAAATTTAGCAATTTTGTAAATCAGTTTTCTTTTACTTCAATGACAGTTTCACAATCTAATTGTGCTGCAACTTGTCTCCCTCTTTGAAACATATAACTGAGACGAACAATATTAAGGAGAGGAAAAACGGCACCCAGAAATGCATTTTCAGTCCTGTTTTGATTGTTTTCTGGACCTTTTACACATAGCACAGCTACTTAGATGCACCAAGTCTATATTACTGGAACAACAAACTATTTATTATGTAGCATTAAAAGGTTGGATGCCGTTTATAGAATATAATTTGACATGACAGTGCTTCCCCCCCCCAGTAGTTTACAGCTTCTTCCACTATTAAAATTTACCGCTGGCATTAATAGACGCAGTTTGACCACTAACACTCAGATGGAAACACAGAAGTGGCCTGAAATCAGTAACTCAAACATTTGTTTTTTTTGTTTTTTTACTTTTCTTCACTCACTTTTTCCCCTGGTAAATCAGATATTTTTAAAGTAGGCTTCCTAACACCTGTAAAGTGTGACTCATTGAAGATCCCCATCTGAAATGGAAAATAAGGTGGTTTTATTGTAGACTCAAGTCCTCTAGTTTCTCTTATTTATTATATGCTTGCATGCTGGAATAATGAAGACATTTTATTGGAGTCTTAGCCACAACATATTAAATCCCAGAGAAAGAGAAGGAATGCCGTTCCTTTCAAAACTAGGCGATCATGAAAATAGTTTTTATTCCTGCTTAGTTTGTCAGCTCTTGTCTTTATTTATCCTTCAGATATACTCAGAAAGTTTGATGTTTTAGTCTACATGACAAAAAAGAGCAAAGTTGTTTTTGTTTTTTTTTAAAGTTTCATAGAGAAGTGGATCAATGAGATGAGAACACAGGTACGAATACATGTTTGTGTTTGAGTTACTGCTTGAGCGGTTATTGCTATGAGTTTGAGCTGATCCTTTTACCGCCCCACACACAACCAAAGACACACCCAGCCCCCAACAAAACTCATTCTGCAAAAAAACTTTTCCATTCTGTGACTTGGTGGGAACACTAAAATCTAAAACTATTGAGCTGTCAAAATGTAATCTAATGTCTAATCATCTGCTCTTAAACTTTTAAAAACATGTATTGCTTTAGTACCTATCACGTTTTTCAAGTATTTCACCATTACGACAGGTATTGTATTTGCAAACAGCTCTGCAGCTTGACTTGAGTTTTTCAGTTTGTTTTGTTGTATCAAAAAAGAAAAAAGAAAAAGTGAAACAAAATCAGTCTAACTGCACTGAAAGACACAGCTCAATTAACTAGTTAGTCTCAGAAATTGTTATTTGTTAGTTTTTATTTAAAAACATTAACAGGACACTTCTTGCTTTCTTGCTGGGAAAGTGAAAGGTTTCAAACCAACACAGGCTCAAAATCCAATATGGCTGCCAGCTTAGTGGCAGCTGCAGTAAAAACAGGAGATTTCCTTGAAGTTGTGATGATTTGTGTTCAGTCTTTTTTAGACACAAAATTATGCAACCATCTTTAGGAAACATGTTGCTACTGTGTGTGTGAAAGTGAAGCATATCAGACACAGACACATTGTACTGCTAATAGTAGTTTGTCTGGTCACTGAGAATTTTTCTGGTCTGGGTTAAAGATCAGTTCCAGTTTAAGGTGCCAATCATGGAGATAAATGTAGCACAGTTGGTTGTTTTGGGTTCACTGTAATTTGCTTCACTTCATACTGGAAGTGATTAGTAGCTTTACAATACAGCATATGTATCTTGTAAATACTACCAAAATTTCTTCTGAGTACAACTAAAGGCTACTGATGTACCAACAGCAGCACATGTACCACAGTTTAAGAACCATTGATCTCAACTAATGGATGAATAAAGGGCCTGTTTTTTTTTCTTTTAGAAGACTTGGAAAGCCCTTATTTGTAGAGAAATTTCTAAAATGAACATACAAATTTGCTGAACAGTAACGTAGTCCTGGTTTGACCTAATGATACAGTTAAGCCCAAAATTATTCATACCCTTATCTTTTAGATTTCAATACTTTCGACCAAGAAGCTTTTATCTGATAGCAAAGTAAATAGATGTCTCTCAGAATATGATAAAAATCAATTTTAAATCGAGTTTGAAACTAGATATCTGTTTCATTTACATTTTAATTTAATGTCAAAAGTTACTTAAACTTTTCTCAATAATCAATACAAAAATCATTATTGGCATTACAGCAATTCAAACCTTATTATCGCCAGGAGATATTTTGCATGTTTTTATTGATATTTCTATTGTTTATCTTTGGTAATAAGTCAGAAGAAACATGTTGGTATTAAAAGATTACTTAAAAAAAAAAGATCAGCCAGGTGTATGAATAATTTCTTATCCGTATGTTTCAAACTTAACTCATACCAAGAAAGCTCTAAAAATGCCCTTTTTTACAGCTCTTGCAAATATAATAATGCAGCAATAAATTTCAGATTTTACTATATTTCTACAGTAATCTCTGTTCAGAGAAACAATCAGTGGCGATCTATCCGCTCTAAAAATGCAGGATGTTGAACACAAAGTAAACTCCTGAAATTAAATGATAAGAAATCCGTTTTACTTATGTCTTTGACAAACATGCAGACAAAAAGATAATTTCATATGACATATTTGTAAAAACATTTTAGCTCAGCTAGTCAGTAGTGTGATTTTTGCTTCACTTGCACTGCTGTTTTTGTGTCTAAACATCTTAGTGAGCACCAGCTGTCAGAAGCACACCCAAAAAGATCCAAACTGTGAAGAGAGATTAAAAAAGCAGCCGTATCGTATGAAACACAGCTGCTGTGGGGGAGGCGAGCAGCAGATCTGTCACACCTCCACACTCCAACAAGCGGATGTGTTTTACTTTGCCTTTTCTCGCACTTTCTGTCTTCCCTCCTCTACCTATGACCGACTGTCTTTCAGCGGCTGCTTCTGTATTTTTTACATCTGTGATGGCCTAATTATCTGGCACTTTTCCTTCCTGCGTTGCTGTGAGGTTCAGCTTGTTGTAGCTCAGTTATAACGGATACTTTTGTCGGCGTATAAAGTCAGTCTTTTCAACACGGTGACGTCTCACAGGCAGCAGCCGACATCCGCCCGTTGAAGATTGGGGTGGCTGACAAGGTAGGCCCAAACATCCACTTTTCTTTTGTTGAATTTTTGTTTGATTACCGTCTTTTATACTTGATCTCAATGGAACAATATGTTCTTGATAACTTTGTGGCAACAGGTTTGATGTGTTTTTTTTTTTTTTAAATCTGTCAATGAAACTTGTTTCAGTTTGTTAATTTAACTGAAAAAAGAAAAGGATTTCATACTAAAAAGGTAAATTGTTTGTTCTAATCCTAATCTTCTCAAACAAAGGTTCTCAAATATGAGATCATTGAGCTGAAATGTGGAAAATCCACTGATTAATGTGTCCCATCTGCGCGATGGCAAATCTTTCCATCTCGATGACATGGACGGTGGTTTTGAGGTTTTTTTTTTCTGCTTCACAAAAGTGCACCAATATGGTAAAATCAGCTTAGAAAAATCATAAGCGATCAGAAGAAATGAACATTTCTGTAATACCATAAGGGATCAACCCGTAGGCCAATGGTTTCTGTCCCTACGTCAGATTGCAACAGCCTGATATGAGGCGTAGACAGCAGAATGAACAACGGGAGGTTTTTGTGTAAAAGAGACGCAAACAAAATAGGTGCAGACAGTGAAACACATGAGCTTGAAGATGAGGTTCAGAAGATAAGCACCTGTGTACGTTTTCGGGTTCAAACTGTGGATTCTGGGTCACACCTAAGCAAACATGTCTTTACTTCCGTATAAAAATTTCTTATGTTGTCACAGATTATCTAATTTGGAAGAGGTGTTGCTCACACATTCATGGTAGATCGGGCGTTTGCAAATGTTTTTACGTTACGAGAAACTCAAAAAAACCATCAAGTGGTCACTAAAACATTCAACTTTCTGGCTATTGTGAACGTGTTGCATTTTTCCATGTCTCTAACATGTCTCTCCTGTTCCCAGGAGACCGTCCCAATTCACCGACAAACATCGGGACCGGGAGATTGATGGTCAGTGAGAAGACCGAAGAGAAATCCCCTGAGCTGACCATGCTGCTACTGAGAGCAAGAGGAAGGAAGTGAGATGAGCCGAGATGGCCTAAAGAACCAAGAGGTTGCGTAAATCATCCGCTTCAGAGGTGCGAGCTGCATATGAGACCTTTGAGACAACATCGATCAGTTCAGTTCACTGAGAGCAACTCTACTTGTTTCATCAGTGAATGTCTGAGCGTAGCCTGTGATGAAAACCGCCAGCAGTGTACGAAAGCACAGCTCACACTTGAGGACCTTACATCCTGCTAGCCTGACAGAAAAACCTTAACCTTTTCTTTGAAGAACCCAAGACAACCCGAGTGGCTTGTTAATCAACGGCAACCATGAACGGCCTGACCGAGCTGTCTGTGAAGTGTGTTCTGGTCGGGGACTGCGCGGTCGGCAAGACGGCTTTGCTGGTCCGCTTCACCTCCGAGACTTTCCCAGATTCGTACAAGCCCACCGTGTTTGAAAACACGGGTGTTGAGGTGTACATGGACGGGGTCCAGATCAGCCTTGGGCTGTGGGACACGGCGGGCAACGACAACTTCAAGCAGATTCGGCCGAGGTCGTACCAGCAGGCCGACGTCGTCCTTATGTGCTACTCAGTGGCCAACCCCAACTCCCTGGCCAGCATCCAGCGCAAGTGGATTGCAGAGGTCCGGGAGAACCTGCCCAGGGTGCCAGTGCTGGTGGTGGCCACTCAGACGGACCTGAGGGAGGTGGGAGTTCATCGGGGCAGCTGCATCTCGCCGGCGGAGGGGAAACGTGTGGCCCATGAGGTGCACGCTAAGGGCTACCTGGAGTGCTCTTCCTTGAGCAACCGTGGCGTGCAGCAGGTGTTTGAGTACGCTGTGAGGACAGTTTTTAACAAGCACAAGAAACGGGAAAGGAGGCGCATGTTCAGCATGAACCAGTGCAAAGTGTTTTGACCTTTGACTTTGATCTTGCTGCCGTTTTTTTTTTTTTTCAGATATGCTGTTCAAACTCAGTCAGCCATGACGAGATGTAAGGACCCAAACATGACTTCCTGACATACTAGGCTGTACTTCACTAATACCCCCCCGAAAACTCAAACATATTTCAACTGAGAACACTGAAAAAAAAAAAAAAATAAAAAATAAAATGACGTCACTGACCGAGAAACCAGCATATGGGGTGGACACTTTTCTTCAGGGATCAAGTCATAAATGTTTGTTCTTGTAGTATGTCAAACAGAATATTGTTTTTTGGATTTAAAGAGAAAAGGTTGTTTTCGTCTCAGACTAGGATTTACTTTAGCAAGTGAACTTTTTTATTGAAATTTTAAAGAAATATGCTTCTCTACTACCACAAATACATTAATGCAGCATTTTTTTGGATGTGGCTTCATGAAGCCGGAACAATGTCATTCCAGATGTTTCTGAATCAGGTTTAATGAAATTCCGGGTCCCTTACCATTACTTTGTGATTGCGTGAGCAGTCAGAAATCATTTAAATTATGTTGGAAATACATTTCAGCTAAGAAAGCAAAATTAACCCTTTGTGGAGTACATTTAAAATTTTGTTTCTAGAGAAATGTTTTGTCAGGTGGCCTAAAAATAAAATGTTTTTCATAAATACATCGCAAAGCCCAAAATTATTCATATCCCTGGCAGACTCGGGTTTAAAGTAATGTTTTGTTTTTCCGAACATGTTTCATCTGAATTGAAGCAATTATATCGTTTTGGAGCGGCCTAGTCAGAGTTCTGACTTGTCCTCAGAATCTGAGGGGGAGTTAAAGATTAGGGTGATGGCAAAGAGGCCCTGCGGCCTCAGAGATCTGGAGCTTTAAACTAGAGATAATTCATCAAAATACCAGAGGAGACATGCAAAAAGCTGGTTAGCAATTATAGAAAGGATATTACTGCTTAATGCAAGTAGTGTTTTAAAATTGAAAATAATTTACAGCACACCATTTGAACAATTTCTTTTGTATTGATACTGCTTTTCCGTTGTTTTGTTACCTTTCGAGAGACGCCCGTCTCATTTCCGATCATTGACAAACTTCTCGGGTTGAAGGAAAATAATTTTAAAATCTAAACATGCAGGAGGTGCTAATATTTTTGAGCTGTAAATAAAAAATATTATGGTTTTAAAAAAAAATAATTTTATAGAAGTTCTGAACCAGCTAAAGAATAAAGTGGGGAAAAAAGTGTTTATTTTTAGAAACATTTATCTATTCAGTCATTTTTGAAAATAACATGAAAAATCACAAGCATAATGTGTGTGATATATTTAATTTTCTTTCTAATGTTCAAATTTCTTAATGTCTTCACGAAACAAGTGACAAGCTAAATCTTAGCTTCAATGAACACAATTTTTAGTTTTTGCTTGCAGACTGTCTAAGGTTTGAGTAAATGCATGAAATGATGTTCCTGCTATAAATTGCAATAATTCCAATGTACAAGAATGAAAAGAAAATAATTTGTGGGTTTTCTGTGAGGTCTCTCTGTATTTCTTGGTTTTGTTGGATGTTCTTGGATTGAATTTCAACATGCAGGAACCAAACACTGTAAGATGTTGCATTTAAATCCTTATTGTAAACACTTGGTTCAGTATTTTTTTGCACCAACATTTTTTGTGGTATGAATTTATTTGTGGTGCAAGTCTTTAACATTAAAATATAACATGCATTGTGGGATTTTAAGCTGTTCTATCATCTTTAAATAAAACTTGTGTTGTTCTGAATTAGAGTTACAAATGTGGCATTTTTATGTCTGTGGCCTGTCAGGCTATTAAATAGAAAATCCTATTGTGTATTTACTTGCTTTAAAAAAAGAAACCCTCTCCCAGTAAAAGTAATGATAGTTCAGCGAAACGTTACAAAAAAAGGGGGATTGAAACATGTTGCTAACATATTTTCTGATATGTCTAGATAGCAGCTCAGCGGTAAAGAAATGAAACTATTGCTCTTTTTTCTCCATATCTTAAAATATTCATGCAATCATAAACATGATTAAACTGCATCTCATATCTCAGCATTAACAGCGTAAGACATTTTCATTTGCTTAAACCCACATAGAGTCAGGAGAAGTAAAGCAGGGAGGTTTAGATTAGAGATAAGTTTTATCTTTTTAGGTTTAGCTATGCAGCTCAAATCAAGTACTGGGGTTCTGCCAATAAGGAATAATGTATGTTCAGGTTGTGTTATGTGTAAAAATGCATGCAAATGTTGCCATGCATGTTCTTATGTGACATTTGAGAAAGTTACTTACTACTAAAAGTGACGTTTTCAGAACAAAACACACTCATAAAAAAACGGAGCCGACCAGGAAAAGGGCTCAGAGAAACCAATCCTTCCCCCTCATGTTTTCTCCCGCTCTTTCTCTGAGTGCCTCTTCGTCTTCATGTGGTGTTCAGAGCCGCTGAGGATGAGAGGCACCATCAAGACTTTTCAAGGATATGCTTAAAAACACCTAACCACATCCCAGTCTACACATGAACTCTCATGTACAAACATTTCACAAAAACACATATAGCAACCATCAGCTTCATTTTTGTTATTTCTCACAAATTTCTTCTCTTAGTTGTTTCTGCAGGCCCGCTTACAAGTGCTTCAAAAACAGTCGCACAAAACCTGGACCATCTGAACAGAGACGTTGAAAACTAACTAACTATTTCAATGCTGTAATGCTTAGCTTTAAGATTTTATTTTCAATCCACAATATTTTTAATTGTGGCTCCACAATTATTTCTGCCTCAACTCGTTCTGTATAAGAAAAGCGAAGCGCTCGACTTTAAAGTTCAGTGTGTTTGGCGCAGTGCTGTGGTCACGTCTTTTATGTCTCATTATTCTCTCTGCCACAGCTACCACAATGCCTCATCCCTTTATCTCTCTGTCTGAGTGTCTTTCTCTCACACACATACACACATGTACACACTCTCACAGGCATTGTACTGAACTGTGGGTGTCGAGCCACTTTACGGTTAGCGGTAGTTCCTGTGCTGACATCTGAAGGAGCCTCGGGGGGGATCTGTGCGAGGGGCTGGTGAGTCGGTCTTTTCTTCATCAGATCCGACATTTTGACAGAACAGCGGCCACAACACAGATGCAGCAAATAACTTTGATAATACTTGCCTTTCATTTGCTGCTGCAGGACTACAAGACCTCTCACCCCGCCGTCGGTTTAGAGAAAGCTAGCCAGACGTGCTTGAGACCTCACGTTGCCATGGTGACGAGGCTCAATCAGTTTTGCTCTGTGGGTTGTCTTGATTGGTACTTTACCCCCACAGCCAATGTTTTCAGTGGTTTAACAATTAAGCAAACTTTTAACAAATTGTAAAGAAAAAAGTCTGAGCTTTTTTTTTTTTAAACATATTTTCTTGTTTCTTATCTAGATGTGGTGACTGGGCATGCCAGATAGCATAAATTGCAGTTTCTAAGCTTTTTAATTTTTCTTTTATCATTTGAATACATCAAAAATTTTAAAACAGAACATATGAACATCATTAAAAAAATCATCATAAAACTAGTATTTTATTGAACACCTAACCAAGATTTTCTGAAATGTATCTGCAACACTACGGACTGATTAAATAAATTAAATATTATTGAAAAGTCAATTAATTTCAGGAACCTTGTCACTAAATGAAACACATTATATCAATTACACACAAATGGCTTTTTAAAATACTTTGTTTCTCTTAATTATGGTGATTTTCACTTACAGTTAATGAAAACCTGGCATTTAAAATTAGAATATTTACTTAATATACTCAATTCAAAAACACTTTTAATACAGAAATGTAGCCTTAATGAAAAGTATGTTTAATATCTGCTTACAGATGGTCAATTTTCAAAATGTACTTCTAATCAGACAAATTAGCCTCATTGGAATGCGTATTTTAATTTATTGAATATAGCTGGAAATGAACTCACAAGTGTCTCAATCGTCCAATGACTGATCCACAGCTTCCAGATCTCAATGGACTTACCTCAGAATTTTACAGGTCTTTTAAGCAGCTGACTTACATGCTGTTTTCACAGCTTCCAATCAACCTGATTACCCTGACGTTGTTTTCACACCAAATCTGTTTGGACCGCATTAAAAAGATGGTTTTAATCAGATAGTCCCCACTTTGTTGGGGCAGGTGTGAAAGCTCAGCTGAACGATGGTTCAAGCCAAACAAGTGAAGTCCTGTCCAGAGGAAAACCTTGGTGCAGTTTGTTTACTGAGTGAATGCAAACTGACTATTCAACAAACTGATGTCTTGGTTAGTTGTGAAAGTGGCCAAAACAACAAGTGGACTGACACATGAATTTCCCCACTGTGGGAAAATAAAGGATTCTTCTATTCTGCTAAAAACTTCACTCAGATTGAATAATGAAAACATCTTGATTATGTCAAATAAGACTTGGTGCCAAACACTTGAAAACGGTTAACAAAGTTCAGACTAAAAATAATGCATTGTATAAGATATTTATGTCTTTATTGACTTTGATCAGAAGATAAATGTTAAAAATGACTAGCACTAGCTTGTGTTAGCTGCTTAGGTAAGAAGCTAATGCTAGCTTGAGCTTGAGTAACCACACTTGTTCTCTGGTGCAAACTAAACCTAACTCACTGATATTAACAATATTATACAAAACAATTTTACCATCCGTTTCTTATTTCCTCCCGTGGAAGAGGTTCAGCACAGTCTGGGTTTCTATGCAAAGCCCCTTCTAGCCTCTTTCACATTTTGTGATCTACTGTTTTATTAAAACACTCCCTATTGGGGATCAAGAAATAACTCAGCAGTTTTTACTGAGTAGGCGACTTCAACCCTCACAGAATCATGCAGCCTTCGTTTAGGGAGAGGACAGCCTGAAATAAAACAGAAGCTCTGGTTATCACAAGAAATTGCTGAGCACACAGTCATCTGTGGAGAAGTGCTTTGCACATCCTCAGATGAAGACATTTACGTCACATGTTTGCAACTGTTTCCGTAGCAGGCAAAACTTTTGGTTTCTCGTAGATATATGCAACCCTGTCAAACTCTGACCAGTAAGAAGACCAGTGACTATAAAGCTTTGGTTTAAGGAAGAAGATGGATATCATCTCTCAGATGCATGGCCTGCTGTTACAGACTGAAAAAGAAACAATCTTAGCAGATTAAGCAAAGTTGTTTAGAACACAGGGGATACCCTTAATATCCATCATATGCTGTATATAAGCACTGATGTTATCAACCGGTAATTCCTAATTGAATCTTAATATTTAATTCTCATTTTGCTGCTTTGTTAGCATTTATTACTGGAAACACAAAATAAAAAATAAAAAAAACTGGTTATATTCATGTTGCTGTTGGATTAGTTTGTCACAGCCATGTCTGCTCTCGTCTAAAAACATCGGAGATGAAAATGTGAGACCTTCATTATTCAAATGGTACGACATTCAGAGACACAGCATTAATGAGTTTATAAAAGCTTCACAGCCACTTTCATTTAAACTTTAATGCATCATATTATTAGTAAATGCTAATAGCATTAGTGAGATTTAAAGTTCACTTAGCTCCCCTTTTTTTTTGTCCAGACTAAATTTCTGTTTACATGGAGCTTGAATAGAGTGAAGTTTTTATGAATCACACTGTTGAAGCAACTTGTAGCCTGCCTCTTAACAGGGCTGAATTTATTACAACACATTAAAAAACAAGATTTTTGATTAACTGAACAAATTGGCAACAAGTCTTTAATGAGTCTTTCTTTTCATTAGCAAATCCAACTGGCTAAAAGTGATGTTTACCTAATATCGTAATATATTCTTCTTTTCACAGTGCTTGTGTGTAAACACCCACAAGGCTACCAGCACCCAGACAAGTCCTCGTTCCTTTGCTGATGTGCGAAAACTCGAAGCATTTCTTCTTCTTGTGTTTGTTGTATCACGCTTCTCATCGATCAGCACACAAACTTATATTCCAACCTTCTCTTAGCACGTTTTTCTTGATAGATCATCTTGGTTCAGACAGAAAAACATGCAAAAAAATCTGCAAAAAGCCTTCTCTGATCATAAACCAAACAAGAAAAAAGTGGTTATGGTTTGCAGAAATTAATTTTTGCCACTGACTTACACTATGGCTTATTTTCCCTTACAAACACACACACACACACACACGCATGCACACAGTCTCTTAGATGCACACAGGAAACACCTGTCCTGTGTGAGCTCAGTACCACAGAAACTGAGTGACACAGTAACATCACAATGTGCAGTTTCTCTGCGGAATCGGAGCACAATGTCAGTAACATTTGCCAGTATTTTGTAATGTTGCAGATTTTTCTGCTTTTATTCTTATAAATAAACTGATTTCAGGTTAAAAAGTGCTAAGGCTACAGTGGTAACATATTAATTATAGAGGACATGTAAAGTCAGCTCTGGGACAGTTGTGTCCTGGAGCTGGTAAAAAATGTACATATTTTCTACCACTTGTACATCAAATTGGAGAAAAACAAAACTAGAACAAATATGTTTTTTAACTTTTAAATTTGAAAGAAAAAGCAAAAAAAAAAAAAGACAGACTTCATATAGAAAATGTTGTTTTTACTTTAGTTTCTGAAATTTCAAACAAAAGCTTCAAGTCAGCAGAATTTCATTCAGTTAAAGAAACAACGAAACACATTAGAAGCTCAAAGTCTCCCTCAAACCACCCTCATTTTACTCTGTATTGTCTGAAGATAACATTTTAAGTTATCTAAATGTAACTTAAAACAGCAGCAGCACATGCATGCAAAATTAGCTTAAAACTAAGCTGGCAGAGCGGATTGTAGGAGGACCACTAGTTGGCCCTCCTATGTACAAAGCCTCATCCGTTTCCTCTCTTGGTTTTTATTCTTTGTTCAGCTTACATGTTTTTCTTGCTGCTCAAATTTGGTTAAATTCTAAAAGGCCACATTTAGAAATTGTAGATAATTTATTCTTGAAATGAATAAAAAAATTTTCATCACATAGTAAAATTAATCCAGCAAATATTACTTAAACCTTTTTTATTTTATCAAAAACAAACGAATGAATAAAATCTTAATCTGAACACAAAGAATATAAACAAAAGTATTATTTTGAATGACTCTTAGATATTCTGTTTTTGCAAGATGTCTAATAGGATCAGTGAGCTTTTCCTTTTTATATAATCTACTGACAGAAGGAAATTAAAAATCTTGTAATTGCTCAACAAATTGCAAACAGTCTTATTACACTGGAACAACTGATCATCAATTGAGAAAATATCCTCAGAGACATCTGTGTGAATGCGTGTGTGTGTGTGTGTGTGTGTGTGTGTGTTCGTTTTGAATGACAGGACATAATGTCGCTAACTGTGTAACGCAGTCCGGCTCTGTGTGTGTGTGTGTGTGTGTGTGTGTGTGTGTGTCGTACAGCTTGTGGTCATGTACACAAGTGGAAGAAGACGTCGGGCATCACATTTCACCTGGAGACATTGTGCAATGTGATATCAAAGTATGTGTGTGTGAGTGTGTGTGATGTCCCAGGTCCTGTTCCGCAGCAGCAATTACACATAGAGAGAGACAGATGCGATCTGCGACTAACAGCCAGCCAAGCATTCAGAGCCTCTGACAGGATGTCAGACTTCAGGAACGTTCTGCGGTCTCGTAGGGTTCTGTCTCACCGGTGCAGAACCGAGATCCAAACTGAGTGACGCTCTGGGTCTGGACCCAGCAGGTCTTGGTGACCGCTGTGCTAAATAATTGATCACGTTGCGAGAGAGGAGCAAAAAAAAAAAAAAATGAGGAGGACAGCAGTGATGGTTTGGATAAGTCTTTTGGTGCAAGGTTAGTTCTGCAGAAAGTTTTGTCTTATTAACAATTGCCTTGCTTTTCCTCCTTTGTTGTTGTTCTAGATTCAGAAATGAAAAGGCCTCTCTAACATATTTTTTTCTATGTTTTACCTCTTCGTGTGTGCTCAGTGTCCCACGGTGCTCAGGGTCATTATGCCCGCAAGCTTCTGAATGACCTGATGGAGGACTATTCTAATGCTCTGAGACCTGTGGAGGACACAGACAAGGCCCTCAATGTCTCCCTTCAGATCACGCTGTCACAGATCAAAGACATGGTGAGTACAGAGAACACTCCAAAAGACGTCATCCACAAACAGAAAACCACAGCTGTGAGCCTAAAAATGTAAGAATTTGCGCTGGATTATACAGCATTTCAGGATTTTCTCCATTTTATTTGAGACAAAACTGTGACTTATTAAATGAGTTGTTGCAGACTCTAGTAACTGGAAGATCTCAAGTTTGATTACAGTTTCCGTCTGCTGCATGTCCTCAGGCAAGTCGCTGAACCTCAGTTTGATTACAAATGTGCAAATGTTCATATAAACATAACAAAAAAAGAGAGGGAAAAGTGGCATTGCCCTGTGATATGCAATTTTCACTTTACATGATCAGAAATAGCTACATCTAATGATACAAATAATTAACCTGGGTATCATGGATCAATTCTTCCTGTAGGTTATTGTTTCAGCTGGGCAAAATATTTCATTTCTTGTGCAAGTAAACTCTGTTGATAATGTTTCACATCTGTCTTTTGTTTTACTGAGAAACATAAGAGTCTGTTTAGAAGAAAGATTTCTTTATTTTTTGTTTTTAATTTTTATTTTGGAAGATACAAGATGTACTGCTGCGAGGCACCATCGACCTTACAGGGATAAACTGGGATGGATGGATGGGTGGATGGATGGAGTCATTAAGAGTTGTCAAAATCTAATTAAATTTTTTAAATATGAAATAATAATAAAAAATACTGAACATAATGAATAAATATTAAACATTAAAGTGGCTGCTATAAAATAGCAATTAAAAATCAGACAAAATCAAAAAGGATAAAAGGTTTATGTTCTCTTCAGCACATAATTCAAACCCTCTCAAAACTTGAAAGTTGGTAACATCTCTCAAAGGAAAAGGAAATATGTTTCTTTGATGATGTGGGTGCATCAGAAGTTTCTTCGAACATTTACTTTTTTGAATAATGCAGAGACTGGAATGTACTAAATATAAAACTCGTTGCGTCTGCAGAATAGATTATAGTAATAGATTGTCTGAGTTGTGTTTGCTTTCTAGATTGAGATGTCTTAAATTGTCTGATTTTTATTGAAATTGCATGTATTATAGGACGAAAGGAACCAGGTGCTCACCACCTACCTGTGGATAAGGCAGGTTTGGCACGATGCCTACCTGAAATGGGACAAAGAGGACTACGACGACTTAGAGATGATTAACATCCCCAGTGATTTGGTTTGGAAACCTGACATCGTTCTCTACAACAAGTCTGTAATCTGAAGCAAAAAAGATGAAACAGACGTTAAATAAGAAAACGCTCATCCATAAATGTGGCCTTTATCTTCGTTCTATTATTGTAGAGCAGACGAGGAGTCCTCAGAGTCGCCCAGCACTAATGTGAAGCTTCGTTATAACGGAGAGATCGTGTGGGACTCCCCGGCCATCACGAAGAGCACATGCGTGGTGGACGTCTCCTACTTCCCCTTCGACTGGCAGTCGTGCAAACTCACCTTTGGCTCCTGGACCTACAATGGCAACCAGGTGTGTGGAAGCAGGACACTCAAAAAGGGGAGGACATTAAAACAAATAGTTCTTGTGGATCAGGCAATAGAAACATATTAAAAGGATCCCTTGTCCATTCCGGGAGCACACACTAAGAAATGAAATAATTTTCCACGCAGGTGGACATCAGTTTGGGCATGGACAGCGGCGACCTGTCCGACTTTGTGGAGAACGTGGAGTGGGAGTGTCACGGCATGCCTGCGGTCAGGAATGTCATGATGTACGGCTGCTGCTCGGACCCGTACACAGAAATCACCTACACTTTGCTCCTTAAGCGCCGCTCCTCCTTCTACATCTTCAACCTGCTCCTGCCCTGCTTCCTCATCTCGTTCCTGGCTCCGCTGGGGTTCTACTTGCCGGCCGACTCGGGAGAGAAGGTGTCCCTGGGGGTCACGGTGCTGCTGGCGCTCACCGTGTTTCAGCTGCTGGTGGCTGAGAGCATGCCTCCTGCTGAAAGCATGCCCTACATAGGTCTGAACCAGTTCTTATCCATCTTTAGGTCGACGGGCTGTTCATTTGGGAGTTAGCTACAAATGTAGAACTGCCATGTGTAGTTAAATGACAATTTTAAATTAAGTAAAAAGGTAATTAGGTGAAAAGCAAAGAAAAAAGTTTCCTAAGACTTTTTCAGTTCTTTGTGATTCATTTTTGTTGAGTGCTTCTCTTTAAAGATTCTGTGTTTTTTTCACAGGGCATTAGATTTCACGCCAGTGAAACCCAATGGTGTTGGGTTTTAGATATGGGTTATTAAATTATTTTAGCACTGCTCAAACTAAGGAAATATTTGAAAAAAGACAAATCTGACACACACGTGTTTATACATATTCATATGTACATATTGGGAAACTTATCACAAAATGAAACACATTAGTTACACACAAATATTTGAAAGCCTCTATTTATGTTGATTTTGATGATTTTCCACTTGCAGTTAAAGAAAACATGACATTTAAAATTAGAATATCACTTTACATCAATAAAAGCACTATATATAAAAACACAAATGTGTTTATTACCTGCTTAAAGGTTGATATTTTCAAAGGGTAATTTCAATCTGACTAACAAGACTCAACACCGCTAATTTTTAAATATTCAGATTTTTTGAGTATGACTGTAGATATGTATATGTAAATGCTTGCACTCTGATGAGATTCCCAAGGCTTTTTAAGGAGGAACAGGAGGACAAATCCTTCGCTGTACTTAATGAACTGTTGCCAAAACCTTTTCATCATCTCACACAGTCCCAGCTGAAGTTGTTTTTCTTTTCTTTTTTTTTTTTTTTACCAAACTCCACAGTGTTTGTTATAGCAGGAAATAGTTTTTCCCAGCAGGCCTCACATGCGTGGTGGACGTCTCACATAACAGAATCTATATGTTATGCAATGCATAACATATAGATTCTGTTGATTGTTATAGAGACTTTTGACCTATTTGCTGAAGTTCTCTAATGTGTACTTTGGAGCTTTCTGTTTTGTTATTCTCTCTAGTATCGACAGTAATGCCAAAATTTTGTTGAAACTGTTGAAACTAATTGTAAAATTTTTATACTAGATGGCTTAGAGAGTTTTTTTTTAATCCTCTGTTTGACAGAAATATTGATATAAATGAGATTTACAGCTTTAACTTCTGAATATGGTGGAGTATTACGCTCCCTAAATGTGTCGTTTTCTCCGTCCTGTCCTGAAGGGAAGTACTACATTGCCACCATGACTATGATCACAGCTTCCACGTCCCTCACCATCTTCATAATGAACATCCATTTCTGTGGCGCAGAAGCCAAACCGGTTCCTCAGTGGGCGAAAGTGCTAATCATCGACTACATGTCGAAAATCTTTTTCGTCTACGAAGTGGGGGAGAACTGCACGACACCGGAGAGCGAGAGGACCCCGCTGTACCCGGAGGAGCCTATGGGCGATAAGGGCTGTTACTATGACGACAGCTGCCACAACGGCCTCTACCATCACGACGGCGAGCCGTACAGGTACTGCAATGGCCATCATCACAACAAGCATTACAAAAGCCATGCAAACGGCAACGCCAATGGTAGATATCACTATTACAACAACCACAACAACCGTGCTTCCACGTTGGAGCGAGGCGAACTGAAACGAGAGCCCACTCAACACTTCCACCACATCAGACGGGACCAACTGGACTTCCAGGCTCCTCCGCACCTCCGAAACCTTCAGCACCTGAACGGGGGGGTTAAGGAGCAAAATCTCTACTCTTCAGAGAAAATTCAGCTCCCATCCTGCCCCTGTTGCTGTCCCTGCCGCCAACATAAACAGGTGATGATTTCTTTTTAAAGGATATCAACACTTTATTTTTTATTTATTTATTGAGGGTTTGTTTCAACTCCTCTGTGTTTTTCTTCAAGGTGGTAAAAAACATCCAGTACATTGCCAACTGCTTCCGAGAGCAGAGAGCCACCTGTGCAAAGGTAGCAGAGTGGAAGAAAGTTGCCAAGGTGATGGATAGATTTTTTATGTGGATCTTCTTCGTCATGGTCTTTCTCATGAGCATCCTCATCATTGCCAAGGCGTCCTGACAAAGTCCTCCGGCGTTACTGGGTCCTCAGTGTTACTACTTTCAGCGACGTCTGCATCTTATAAAACCGTATTGTTCTCAAGAAGACAATGAGTGTGGTTGTAAAGATGAATTTTCCCCTCTCGTCACATTGCTGCACACAGATCTAACAGCTTTCTTCACCTAAAGCCTCCCCCAGCCCTCTTGGGTAGTTAAAGTCAGGTGTGCTCGCGTGTGTCCCGACGCACTGGAGCGGTAAGACAATCCAGGCTCTTCCCTCGAACATGCATGGACTCTGCATTATTGACGAGGTAACAGTCAGACATCCAGCTGTAGGCATTGTGTTTCTGACGTTAAGCAGACAGACGCTGTTTCCAACTTTGATCTGTGTGCAGTCATATCCAATAAATTAGAAGATTACTGAAAGCATTTATTTCAGTAAATTATGTTCACTTATATTGGCTAAATAAAAGATTGATATTTTTCAAGCCTTTATTTTCTGCTTACATCTAATGACAACACAACATTTAAGATTGAAATATTACATCAGACCAATAAAAACATTTTTAAAACAGAAATGTGGGCTTAATGGAAAGTATGTTTAAGGTGGATTTTTTTCAAGAGGTAAAACAAGCCCCTTCTAAATGCGTTCTAATATTTATTTTATTGAATATGACTGCACTGTCAACTCAACAAACACTGGATTAGCTGTGTGCGTGATCAATAATGGTGGTAAGGTCACTGAGGCAATTTTTTTTTGTGAATCACCGAACAAAGCAGAAGCATAGTTATTGTTTATTAATTTTAAAATTCAGTTTAGCTTTTGATATTTAAATGTGATACTCAGAAAGAAATAATAGATTTTCACTATGTTCTATCTGAGTTATTACTTTAAATTCAAATCTACCTCCCAGTGCACACACTTGTTATGTTTGGATAAACTCTTTTAAAGGGTTCAATCAAAAATAAAAGTCTGATATTGTTCCATAAAATGCTGCTTTACTGGTTGTCTTGAGATTCAAGCGCATGCACACAGGATACAAAACCACTGGTGACATTCAAACAATCCCCTCTGTCGTCATTTCCTTAAAATGTAACAACTTCCAAAACTGAGACATTCATCTGTCAAGTTTAGGGGTACGTGTAGCTGAGTACCACCTGCACAGAGATGCATGGCAATCTTGCTTTTTTCTTCTTCTTGGAAATCAAGCAGCAGATGCAAAGGTAATATCTGAGGACCAATTGCAGTGGTTTTCAAAGGTAGACATGCAATGTCCACTGCAGGGACACTGCATGACCTACAAATACAAAAGAGCTCTCACTCCAGTGTAATGCCCAAACCACCACAAGGATAAACAGGAGATCATGGTATTATAATCCAGTTCTGGATGCAGCTGCTGAATCTAGAAGAAGTAGAATGAAATAGACTGAATCCATAGCCAGGATGTCGTCACTATGAAGAACCTAAAAACTAGGCTGAAAACCTCAAGGGCATAATTTCCATCCAAAAAGGATTTTAGCAGCGTGTAAGGAGTATTCTCTCGGAAGCCTATAAAGAGGCCTAAAATTGGGAGACAATAAAACTTTACAAACTCAATGATATAAAAAAAAGAAGCCTGTTTGCTGTATTTTATGGAGTTGGCTTGTCTAATTCCCTCGAGAGCTTGTAAAGGGCAGGCATGCTGCAATTATAATAAAGGATTCAGTTACATTTTTACAGAATATACATGGAGGCACATTTATTTAAACATATTTATGTGAACCAAACTATATCAAAGGTCAAACAAGAATTTACCGGTCTGTTGAGGAAGGGAGACTTCTTGGACAGAAAAAAAAATCCTGAAATGCCATCAGAATTAAAATAGTTGAATGTAGATTTCATTGTCAAATAAAGGAATTAATACATTTGCAAACACTTGTTGGACTGTCCACATCCCCAGAGCCTTTAGCGGCTCTTTACCTAATTGTTTAAATTTCTGCTACAAAAATTTCTTGTCCTGCCTCACAAGAAACTTGTCATTTCTATGTTTTAAAATTAACTCCAACAATAAATGAGAGGAACAAAATCAGAACATAAAAACGGAGAATAATAATCCAACATCAGACAGACTCATCTTACGTAATGAAAAGCAAATTGCAGCCAGAAAGCGCAATCATCGCTAATGTCAGAGGAATACAAACTTAATATTTTAGGCCCAAGCTGGAGCTCATTATTAAGCCTATAAATAGGCGTCCTCGTTTCAGACATGGATCTTCCTGCAATCTCTCTTTATGTCATGTTTTAAAATATCAATTTCTCTTCTGTAAGTCTGCGAATGTCTGAGAATATGAATTATTAAAAATGAAAACCACAAAATTCTCTTATCTGGTTAATAAATGAATGACTTCTTTAACAACCGCCTGTCTAACCGCCAAGCATCATAACAAAAAGCGTCAGTAATCACTATCTTAGAAACTTTGTCTCCATCTAGTGGAGACAAGTCTGACTTTGGTAGCCATGCTTTTTAAAGGTCTTATTGTCACAATGCATCTACAAACGTTAGCGTATTTTATTAACTTTTTCTGTGACAGACCTACACAAAGTAGCACAAAATAGTGCAGTGGAAACAGTATTCATTGTTACTTTACAAGTTCAAAAAGATTTAAAAATGAGGTGTTTGAGGGTATTCAGACCCTTTTACTTCGAATTGGCCAAAAATTTACTCCTGAAGTCATCTAATTGATGAGTAGCACCACCTGGTTTCACTGCTTTCTGCTCTTTTATAAAACTCTCATTGTGAAAAACATCTTCTTGTCATCAGTCACTACCTAATGCAATGAGTTGAAAGTTATGATCCAGGACTTTAATCGCTTGAACCCCAAACCTGCACTTCCTGTTGCTGCTTTATTTCTTGTTTTTCTGCTTTCAGCCATTTTAGTAATTTTTTTAGTCCTTTAAAACATTTTATGATTAAAAATGGCTTGTTCTTTCTTTTGTTATTGCTATTTTGTGTTATAAAGTTGCATTAGCATTGTTTATCTTTTTAATTTATATATTAGAAAGATAAACAATGTTGTATATATACAACAACCAGTTTAATGTATGTTCAGTCATTGCACAACAGTGGTATGTGTGCTGATTCTGGGCATCTGGTCCTCCTGTGCATTGATTTCAGTGTTTCCTTCTCAGACGACCAATCACCTTGCGTTTTTGATAAAGCAATCTATTGATCCTACCCGCTAGAATCAATAGGACTTTGTTCACACTCAGCCCAACATACAGAAAAAACAAAGCATAACCAATCCAAACCCTGTCTGTATCAACCAGACGTTTGCTGGACTGTGACCTCTTGCTGTTTTGGGAGTTCTCAGAAAGTTGCTGCGTTGGGCATTTTGGAGACAGACTATTGAGCCACGTGTTCTCCAGATTGATTCCAAAAAACGCTGATGATGACGACGGGCATAGTTCATACTGACTTTCACATGACATAAGGTTAAGACACACCCACAGTGCCGGGACCTAAATGGCTGCGAAGAATTTTTCTGTCCTCAGTTTGAGGATGGAAACCATCAGGAACAACATGACGTCTCTCACTAAGCAGTTTTCCATCAGCGTTCCTGGTAAGATATATTTTTATTTCTCTTTTCCTTAATGTGTTGACTCTGTTGAACTCTGTTCTGTTTGTCTCACAAGGCAAGAAGTCAACTCCTTCCTCCTCAACCATCAGAATGGTTTTACTGGGGAGGACAGGAAGTGGCAAAAGCTCCACCGCTAACTCCATCGTTGGTCGGAAGGTCTTGGATTTAAAGCTCAGCAGTCCCTTGATCGGCCAGCGCTGCCACAGGGCCAATGGAGAGTTTCGCGGGCGACAGCTGCTGATCCTAGACACTCCTGGTGTGCTGGACACTCATCAGACTCAGCAGGAAGTCCAGCGGGAGCTGAGGAGGAGCGTTAGCCTCCTCTTCCCCGGACCTCATGCTTTCCTGATTGTTATTCAGATCGGAAGATTCACTCAGGAGGAGAAAGAGGCAGTGCGACACATCAAGGAGGCAATGGGCTCCCACGCTTTGAGCTTCTCTGTGGTGGTTTTCACCCATGGAGACCGTCTGGAGGAGGGCATGTCGGTGAAGCATTACCTGATAGACCAGTCTAGGGACCTGGCTGAGCTGGTGGCTGCATGTGGGGGCAGGTACTGTGTCTTCAATAACCAGAACCTTAACAACAAAGAACAGGTCAGCGAGCTGATGATGTTGGTGGACAACATGATGCTGAATAACGGAGAGAGTTCCTACAACAGCAGAATGCTTCAGAAAACAGAAGAAGATCTGGCTTATCAGCTGGAAGAGGAGAGGAAGCTGCTCACTGAAAATAATGAGCTGCCAAATCAGAAGCAGGAGAACACCCTGAAGGAGTGGTACGAGAAAGAGCTGGAAATGGTTCAACAGAAAACCAAGAAGGAGCTGGAAGAGCTGAGGACAAAACTAGAGCTGGAGAAAGAGAGGGAGGAGAAGCAGGCGAAAGAACGGGAGAAGGCCCTCCGGGAGGAGATTGAGAAGAAGAAGCTGCAAGAGGTCGTAAGACTGACAGACCTGGAGAAGAAGAGGAGGGAAGATATTCAGGAGAGGCTCGATCAAGTAACCAAAATGTTGGAGGAGCAAGTTGAGAGGGAGAGGAAGATGAGACGATCCATGGAGGAGAAGATCCAGAAGGACAGAGCAGAACATGAAAGGAAAGAGAGGGAGAGAGAGCTTCAGTACATCCAGATGGAGCAGGCGCTCAGACAGCGAGAGGAGATCACGAGAGACGCCCTGGAGGGAGAGCTGGACAACCTCTGCCAGAGGCTGGAGGAGCTGACCAGGAAGGAGGAGGAGAGGAAGAGGCAGATGCAGGATCTGCTTAGACAGGAGCGGCAGGAGAGTCAGAGGGAACTGGACCTGCAGATGGAGCAGCTGAGGGTGGAGAAGCGGCGAACCGAGGCCTTCAAAAGGGAGCTGAAGTTCCTGAAGATCAAGATCGAGCAGCAGAAAGAGTGTGAAGAACGCTTGAAGAAACTCCTGGATGAGAACCTGCTGAAGGAGAGGGAAAAATGCGACAAGGAAATCTCCTCGCTGAAGAGGCTGTGTGGTCAAAAATGCAGCGAGATGCTGGAGAAGATTTCTGCAGAGAGCCCTCGCAGAGCGTCCGGTGTGGTCGGATACGTGCAGGAGATGGGACTGCTGGGTCTGAACGCAGCTCTGGAGAAGGTCGGAACTCCGTGCTGCATTCAATAACAGCTTACAACTATGTTAATGTAGCTGTTTGCTGTGATGGTAAGATGTACGGCCTGTGAAAAATCAGCTGCAGGACTTTTTGAAGATCAGGATACTAATTAAAGACAATGGCTCAAACTCAGTCAGATTGGATGGGAGGTGTCTGTGATCATCAGTCTTTGTTGCTAAATATTCTCAGATTTGGTTCTTGACTTTGACTAGGCTCTTCTAACATGCTTAGACTGTGATCTAAACCAAGCCACTGTTAACACTTAAACATGTTAAGATTGTCCCATATTTTTCTTCACATACACTCTGACCGGCTTCCTTGTCTCTAAAAGAGAAAAGAGTCCCCTCAGCATTATGGTTCCATCACCATGCTTCACCATAGGGACGGTGAGGCGAGTGTGATCTGCACTGTTCCACCACATGTAGTGAGTTTTGTTTAAGTTTAATTTTATGTTGAGGTATCAGAATAAAGGGGGAACAGTACAAATGCAGGCCCAACTTTTATTGGTCTCCCACAAACATTTAAAGTGTAAACGAGAAAAAAGATGAAGCACAGAGAGCTTAATGAATACTTTTCAAGACTCAGCTAACTTCCTGTATTTGACAGAACCATTTCCCCCAGAGTCAGGAAGATGACTACCCACGTGAGAGTAATTTCATTCCAACAAATGGATGTGATTCCTGTGTGCGTCCTAAATCAGCAAATGCACAAACTCTCAGAAATGATGGAGATAATCTGATTATGAACTCCCCACCCTCGGCTGTGTGCTGTACTCCCTGTGTCCATCATTTAAATCTGTACTCAAACCAAACCCTGTTGCTGTTATTTAAAAAAACACACATCTCTCCTGGGCTGATACTGCTTTCTTTTTTTTTTTTTTTTTTTACACAAACTGTGTGCATTTCTGCCTGTTTATTCCAGGAACAATAAAGTCAGCTTTAATCTGCACTGCATCCCCAGATATATTTTAATGTTTGAAAATGTGTTTGTGTTTAAGTACACTTGATTTGCTGATCCTGTGGGTACAGACTGGAAGTGTGTTACTCAGACAGTGTGTCATATTCAATAAAGTAATAAAACACGTAGAGTGTGTTTGGGTTTTTCTCTGTGCAGTGCGTCAGACAAACAAGAAAACAAAAAAAATGTGACACATTTTGATGGTTTTCCTTGCAGCAGTTGTTCCACAAAACCTCAAATTTGAATTCTTACCTCATTTTTTAAACAATATTTTTTTCCAATTTTGTAATTTACTCGATCATTGTTTATTTTGGAGAAAAGATGAACACACTGCCAAATGAAATGTACTTTATTATTTAGATTTTGTCATCTTCAATGTTTATCGCTAAAATGAACTGTTTATCAATAATTTGACATTACAACCAGATCAGGTTGTAGATATCATATTCTACAACCTGAAGCTTTTTACATGCATGATTACAGACGAATAAAACAGCAACTTCATAGAAAACATGCAGTCTTTTTCAGTAAATTAGAATATTATTGAAAAGTTCATTTATTTCAAAATCTCAGTGAAACACAGTATATAGATTAATTCACACTTAATGATGTTTTTAATAATGATGAATTTCCCTCATAGCTAATGAAAATACAACATATTAGAATATTTCATCAGACCAATAACATATTGTCTTTCATACAGGAATGTGTGCCTAAAGATGACCTGCTTAAAGATTGTTATTTATAAATAACAGTCTGTATTGCCATTTACAAACAATATCGTTTTAAGATGACACTAAATTGCTCAAATAAATGAGTTTGTCACTAATTGTTTTGTCTTGAACAATCCACTTCAGGTAAATAGCCAAGTAATCCAAAACAAATGGTTGAAATCTCTAATATTTAGTTTCCTCCAAAATTCTGATTTGCAGCGTATGACAGCCTGAACTATCCGGAGTAAGAGTTGTGAAGTGATTTCTATTCTTTGCCGTCTTTTTTCACAAATCAGCAGCAAAGGGAGAAGTTCTGATTTGAAAATGAGTGGGAAAATAGACACAGCAGTTTTTTTTTTCATTGCTAAAATAGCTCACTGATTTCCTGTCTCATGTGACCACCTTCTCAGAGCTGTTTGGGCGGTCAGCTGGTTGTGTCTGGCTGCCCCCCTGTCGATCTGCCGTGCGCTCACAGCAGCAGCAGCAGCAGCAGCAGCACAGATTAGTCTGGTCTCAGCATGCGGGCGCCATTCCCACTGTAACTGCGTGCGGCTTTTAACCTATTAATAGGTCTTGCAATTTGCCATGCGGTCTTGGTTGGATCTGGACAATGAATAACACCACCGGCTTGGCGCTGGTTGGAGCGGGCAGCCAGGAAGACCCTCCGGCGCACAGAGCGCTCACTGGATGCGTCCTGGTGCTGCTCATCATTTGGACGCTTGTGGGCAACATGACCGTGTGCGCGGCCGTGTATCGCTACCGTCACCTGCGCGCCAAGGTGACCAACATCTTCATCGTGTCCCTGGCTCTGTCGGATCTCCTGGTCGCGGTGCTGGTGATGCCGTGGAAAGCCGCGGCTGAAGTGGCCGGCTTCTGGCCGTTCGGCGGCTTCTGTAAGACATGGCTGGCCTGCGACATCATGTGCTCCACCGCCTCCATCCTCAACCTGTGCGTGATCAGCGTGGACCGATACTGGGCAATCTCCAGCCCGTTTTGCTACGAGCGGAGCATGAACAAGAGGGTGGCCTTCGTGATGATCGGGGTGACGTGGACAGTGTCCGTTGTGATCTCCTTTGTTCCCGTGCAGCTGGACTGGCACCGGGCGGAAATCAGTGACCCCGGCGGGCGCGTGATCCCGCGCCTGGAGAGCACCGAGGGGAGCTGCGACTCGAGTCTGAGTCGCACTTACGCAATCTCTTCCTCCCTTATCAGCTTCTACATCCCCGTCGTGATCATGATCGTCACCTACACCCGGATCTACCGGATTGCCCAGACGCAGATCCGGGTGATATCTTCCCTGGAGCGCGCGGCGGAGCACGCCCAGAGCTGCCGGTCGCACGTGCCCGAACTGTTCCCGCACATGTGCACAGACATCGGTGACAGCTCCTACCAGTCCCGCATCAGCATCCACCCTGATTCCCAGTGTCCCAATCAGTCACACCGGGAGCTCAGAGTCTCCATCAGGAAAGAGACCAAAGTGCTGAAGACTCTCAGCATCATAATGGGAGTTTTCGTTTGCTGCTGGCTGCCCTTCTTCATCCTGAACTGCGCTCTGCCCTTCTGCCCCGGACCAGGGGCCCCTGGAGCCCACCGCGGCCCCTGCTGTGTCAGCGAGAAAACCTTCGATGTGTTCGTGTGGATCGGGTGGAGTAACTCCTCCCTAAACCCGGTTATTTATGCGTTCAACGCGGACTTCAGAGACGCCTTCCTTCGCCTGTTGCGCTGCCGCGGAGGAGGCTTTCTGTCGGCGGTGAGTACAGCGGTGGAGACCATGCTGGCGAACAACGAGGCCGGGCAGAAGAGGCGGGACAGCACCCTGAAGGCGAAGCTGAGCGTGTCCACGAACGCGCGGGGGAGTCAGGACAGCGGAAACACCACGGTGGCCGTGTTTTATCACGGAGGGGCCACGATGGAGCAAGGGACGGACACTGAGGAAAGATATGACAAAGACCGACTGACACAGATACCCAGATAATTTTAAAATCTCCAGCCACGCTGATCTTCTTTTAGTTTGTTTTTAGTCGAAGTCATTTTGACCAAGTTCTTTAAGGAAAGGAAAATCACTTATTTTCAGTTGATAGCCTAGAAGTATGGGGGACTAAAAGTGTTACAATTCCAATAGCCAAAAATAAGTAGTTGTAATTTAATGGGTTTTTTTTTATCTTTCCCTAACTAAATAAAACGGGAAACAAACACGTGAATAACTATCCTAACACTTTTAAGCACGAGTTGTGATAGTCATGCAGAAAAAAAGATTTCAAAAAACCTTGTTTTCAATCAATTTTTGACGCTTTTAGTTTAAGAAATATGGCGGCTAAACCAGTGTGGCAACACACTTTTACATTTTCTAACATTGTTCACTTTTATGAAAAAAGAAACTAACCTTAGCCTACATGTTTCCTGTCTATCCCTCATTCAACTCTTTGCTGATGACTCCTTCAGAAAAAAAACTCTTGTGAAAATACACAGTGAAACTAAACATAGAGCAAATGAGAGCCATCTATTTACTTATTTTAGTGAAATGCAAACCCAAGCAAAAATATGTGAATGTAAAAAAGGAATACTAAAACAAAGCCCCTACATTGGTACAACTTATTTTTGAACTTTCAAGATGAAAATCATCAGCATCAGAAAATGCGTTTTTGTTTTAAAATATTATTTTTATGATTGCTGAATTTGTTACTGGTTTGACTTTTTCCAAATAACAAAATAGCCATAGTAATTGTCAAACCTTTAAGTTAAATATAATAAGGGATGCATTATGTCCAAATCAATGGACATACGTATGAACTCAAAAGCTTCAGAATGCCAACCAGGTTTTTAAGAACTTATCTCGGTTGGCCAGCAGGTGGCAGAGTTTACAGAGACACCAGAATAAAACAAAAAGTTAAAAAATCGACCAACAAGTTAAAAAAAGAAGACTTGAATAACTGTGACCTACATTCACAAAACAATAAGTTATTACAATATGTCAGAAATAAAAATATATTTACAAAAAGCTGTTTAAAAAAAGCTATTAAGATTAGTTTTATGATGGTTCCGTTTATTATTTTATCGTCATGTCCCGCAGTTTATTCATTCATTTTGTACATCAGCTGTGACCATCAAATACCTATTGTATAATTCTCCTATTGTTCTGTGGACAGATCTACAATATGGAGGATTGAAGTTGACTCACCATTATTTCCCTTCTAATCCACTTCACACATCATCTCAGACATCATCCTCCCCTTTAATCTGAGAAATATGTTGATCAACAGGATCTCATGGAGCTAACAGGCTGAGGATGGTACGCAACAAATTTGGTTTTATGCAAAGCAGTAAACACATTTTGACAGCATGCATCACATTGGTAAAAACCCCGTAAAAGAAAACCTTTGCTGATTAAGACTGTTCGTCATAAGCCACCCCCTCTTGATTCCACAGTCCCAGCTGCATGACCTGAAAGCTCACATGGCCTGTGATCTGAGCGTTATGATGTGAAAGGACGAAGTGACCTGTGGGGTGTTTGTGGCTTGTTGTTTATAATGAAACAACAATGTAAGAAGGGGCTAACATTATTTATTTTGCTGTGCAGATTAAACCAATCAGATAGTTGGGCCGCTATGGATATTCTAATGGTTTTTCTGAGCATTCAGACACAGTAACCATGAAGCAATTAAAGGAATAATGAATAATTGTTATTTTAATAGATAATTACTTCAGATTATGAATAATGGATTTCATATTATTTTATTAGCCATTCAATACATAATTCATTGAAGTAACTGCAAATTATTTTTTCCCCAAATTGCATTAATTTTCATTTTTATTTACCGTATAACATAAATATTCACCTAATCAGCTAATCGTTTATTACATCGCCACACTTTTGACCATAAGTAGGCTGAGGTATTTCTGTTCTGTGATCTTCATATTTGGACTGGAGTTTTCAAAAGCATTTATTTAAGTGACATTTGGTGACCAAGCAGGACCAGATGCTCATACTGGATCATTGTCCTAAAGTTTATGTCCTTCTTGTCCCTGACTTTTTCCAGTACCACTGCTCAGAAACTGGAAATACTGGCCATTTAAATCTTTTGTTCAGCCGAGAAGCGTAATGGTACGGAAAGACAGAGATAATAAGCTTAACTCACATATAGACAGCAATTAATGACTTGTTATATTTCCGCCAGTTTAATCCATCGGGTGTCACATTTATTTGATTAAATCTAAGAATAAAACCTCGAAAAAGAAAAAAAACTTTAAGCTGTATATGGAGTCTTGACATTTCATATAATTTGGACTTTCATTTGTAGGTAATGTGTGTATTTTTTTTTCTCCAGACATTTTATGGATGAACAGTACAATGTATGAATTAGCAGTTTTCTAAGCTACTTTAATACTTAAGTTCTTTCCCTTTAAGATGGGGGTTGGTAATTCTGGTCCTTTTGGGTCAATATCATTCATGTCTTAAGGTATTTGATTGCTCGAACACACAAATGAAAAGAGCTTTTGTCAGTTCCTGCTGTAATGCCATAGAAATACTTGAGGTGTTTGATTCAGGTGGAGCAGGGGACACGTCTAAAACACAACGAGAACTGAAATCCCCCCAGTTCTTCCAGCAGGTCCTAAAACAATCTGATAGTAGTTTGAATACTAACTTAAGGTTCCAGTTGATTTTGTCTACATCCTCTCTCATCACATTGGTGTAGGTGGATTAGTGAGTGAAGTGATTATCTGGCTGTTTGTTCCCCGTCTCTTAAAACCCCACACTGTCCCTGACACAGTTCTGTGAAAAACTATTGATGTATCTTGAACATCAAATTTGGGAGGTTAAATGTATTTTGTTGTGACTTTATGTGAACAAGACGTAGTGCTGTGTGCCAGTCTCAAGTCTTTTGCAGCCTTTAGCAGGTTTTCCTCCAGGATTGCACCAATCAGCTCTGACCACCTCCCCTGTCTCTGCTCAGAGGAATCTATTTCAATATTTGTCTGATTTGTCAAGGTCCTGTATTTTGTTTAGGCCTAGCACAGTGCACGCCACAGTGCTCAGACAGTTATTAAGATAAATATTTGAAATCTGTGTAAATATTATGGCTGCAATTAACAATTAATTAGTAATCAATAATTCTATTGATTATTCTGATTGTCAATTGATTAGTCTGATAAAAAATTATCCATTCTGCAGATTTTTCATTTAACCACTTAAGCCTTTTTATGCAATTTTAGAAATACATCAAAATGCAAATAAAAAAAACCCCCAACATAAAACAATAGTTTTTAAAAAAAACATTTCTTTAGTAAATCTGAACTGAGTGAATTTTATCTTAAATGCAAAATGTATAAACTTTTTGTACAGTTTTGACTTAATTACCGTTATGAATATGAGGGTTTTTTTTTCAGCAGACCATTTCTTTAAGACTGAATACTCCAGTTAACAATTACTTGATCACTAAATTAGTTAAAAATCTTTTCTGTAATCAGTTAAACAAGAATAATTGTTGAATTAATTGTTTCAGCCCTAGTAGGTTTCTGTCCACTTTATGGTCCTGCATTACTTTTTGTTGCTCTGTTGTGTAGCATTTCAATAAACTACAAATATGTTTGTTCACAAAATGCAAAAATTTTCAAGTTGTATGAACATTTTTGAATTTGCAAGGCACAATATCCAGAGAAGAATAAGTAAATTCCTGTGGAGTGTGACGTGTGTTGTAAAAGTTGCTGAATATATGATTAAATAAGTAAGAAAACATTGTAAAGTGCTTTCAAAATAAAATAAGGTTGAAAGAGAAGCGCAGACCACTCACTATTTAAACATCAAAGTGTGCAAGAATTCGGAAAGATATTGATTTAAAAATGAGTTATGTATTGCTGTTCCGAGCAAGTTCAGTTATTTGGATGTACTTGAATGTTATTGTTAATTTAAGTTTTTAACTATTTAACACGTTTATGCTCAGACCTCAGAGATGACTGTGGCTCAGTGGGTGGAATAGTTATTTTGAAATTGGACAAATGTGGGTTTGAGTCCATGCTGTTACCTGGTACCAGGGTAACTCAACCTCTACTGATCTGCATATTGGTGCATGAATGTTTGTGAGTGGGAATGACTGAATGGAGTGTCATTATAAACAGTTTTGAGTGGTCAGTGTGACCAGAAAAATGCTAAAAAAAATTCAGTCCATTTAGCTTTCCCAGCAGAAAACTGAAACCTTTTGATGCCATCTACTCACGAGCTTTTTAGTAGCTTGTGTTCACCGGTGAATTAAAGCTTACCTTTGCATTGCCGTCCCACTCCTGCAGCAGGACGCATAACAGGTCATTTCTTTTTTCTGAATCTGTAGAAATGGGATTATATAAGTGACTCACATGGGCACCCATCTGTTGAGCTGTTTTATGGTCCTGCACTGTGCACTCTGTTTACCCTCCTCCTATACCCTGAAAGAAACCGGCATGAATAATTTGTACCTTAAGGTTGTTCCTGTGGAAGCTGTCCTGACCAGTGAGAACATAGAAGCTTTTACGCTGACAACACTCAAAAACACAAGCAGTGACGCCACTGAGAGGCTTCTGCTAGAAAGTGGAGCGAAGGAGCGCAGCTCTCTCAGGCTGCACAGAGATCAGCTCTCTACTAATTAGCAGAGGTTCATTTTTCTCTTTGTTCTGGTTAAATATGAAAGATGGTGCTATAGTTGAAATAGGACAGAAATATTAACGAAGACTTTAAAAATGAATGTTTCTTGATTTCCTGGTATTTCTTCTTATTCATTATGTTACTATGAGGACATACAAAAAAAAATCACTTTACCTTTCACTAAACGCTTTTGTTTCAACTCAAAATAGACAAAAAAAAATCTATTAAACTCATAAATCCACCACACAAGCTAAATAATAAAAGTTATTTTTACATAAAAACAAAATCTACTTTATCGTAGGGGGATGTTACCCAAACGAGACAAGATTTTATCTGCAAATGCAGTCAAAAAAGTGAATTTCCTGACCAAGCAAAAAGATTTGCGTCTGCTTACGCATTGAGAAAAATCAATTCCTCGGATTTTTCAGAACAAAGTTCACAGAGATTGATTCTTACAGGCTTTATTGTTAAGAGAATAGATTCTAAATTTCTCATGGACACAAATCAATGCTATGATCCCTCAAAATAAAATTTAACTATTTCATGACTGAAATCATAAAAGTTGGTTTAAAATTGCCTTTGTTGATGTATTTTGGGTCACGGTTGGGCAGGTTTTATTTTTCTGAAATGTGTTCAAGGTTTCCCCCAGAAAACTTGATAAGCTGGGTTACCAGGGCCGTCACCCAGCTGCCTGCCATGTTTTTGAGGTAAAACATGTTCACAGTAGACGGAAAATTTGAAAACATCTCTTGATAGTTATGCGTTATTGGAAGACTGAAAGATTAATGCCTAGACACCAACTATGAAGTCTTTAAAAAAGGTACTCATTAAAAATAAAAAAATAAAATAAATTAACAATGCTAAGCCTGGTGGGGACACAAGTAAAGCCTGATGGCCCACCAGGCTTATAATACACTGAGGGAAACCCTGGTGTTAGTATTGAGAAGACAATGACTAAACAGAGCAATGGAAATGATTGTTGGCACCATGTGACAACCACCATCGCAATTTCATTAGGATTTCTGTTTAACTTTCTTCCTATTTCAACTGTTGCAGCAACAATTAGTTGGGAGATCTGAAGTCCATTTTTTTTATAAAGAGAGTTATTTCTGCCAGGCACTGGGGATTATGATTTTTTTGTTCTTTGTAATAGAGAAGTGAGAAAAAACTGTGCGCTAATGTTGAGCACATCTATTCACGTGGCTTTCACAGGGTAATGGGCCTGTAACCTACATCCTTCAGCTGCAGGCAGGCATGCATTGTGTGTAAGAATGGTCACCATACCAAAGAGGATTAGTTTTTTTTTTTTTTTAAAAAGGGTCAAATGCAATTTAAAAGTGTGCAGATGTTGCATGTAGGTTACTTAGAGGCAACATCCTTACAAAAAGGAAGCAACTGCTCTCAAAATAGTAATGTGCAAATGAAAATGGAAATAATGAAGAGAAATGGCTCAAAACAAAAACATATTTTGATTGTTACAACCTAGTTAAATACAACACTTATGTCAATTCATTTCTTCATAAAGAAATCTGACTAAGACTGTCTTAAGGTCTTAAAGCTCTCATGTGCACAGAGATAGGAAACGGTCAACTTATTTGTGTATTTAAGTTAATAAATATTTAGTCCATTCATTCCAACCATACAAACAAATTCAAATTGCATTACAATTTCTATTGATTGTATGACGTTGACTTTGCACCAGTCCCTCATTCTGTACATGATACAAGTAACATCATTGTGGGAGAAAACCTCTGTTAAGTTTTGTGATTCTCTAAATAAAGGATATAGTCAAAAATACTGTCATAGGATGTTTTATTCTATCTACAGAGACCTGAAAAAAATATAAAAGGATCAGGAGGAGCTTACAACACTTTATTGGTTTTAAGATTAGGGTTTCTATGTGGTTCAGCTGGGTGCCGCTGGCTTTCGGCTGTCATTTCTACTACTGCCTGAGGAAGCTGAATTATTAGTGCGAGGCATCAGAAAGCCTGCCATCCCACTCTAACAGTGTCCTTCTACCTTACTAAAAATAGCCGACACAGGAACACACTCGGAGGGAAAGAGCAGAGTTTGTGAACCATGGATAGTACATTCAAGTGGGAAGTGGCAGCGGTTGTCAGACTTTCATTCACTCAAGTTGAACAAAACAGTTCTGGCTGATAAAGAAGTACCAGAATTATGAGCAGAAACACTTCAGAAAAAGTACATGGCATAAGATTGATGAAACAATGCAGAACACACAACATGAATAAATGTGTAAACCCAAAATTTACCATCACAGTCACTGATGCTGGTGTTTAGACAATGATATTTTCTCAGTTATAGAAAACTGATTCCTGCTTCTTGATTAATGACCAATGGCAGGTCTGTCATCTGAACAGGTGGCCTAATGATTTCTACTTTTTCCACTGAGACATGTCACACCAAATATTTTGGTTCAGACTGTTTTTGATGTCAAATCAACTTTACATCAACTTGACATGGTCATAAAAGTCATTATTATTGAGCTTTTAATTAACTATTTAAAACATTTACAATTATTTATTGGTGGAATCATCATATAACAAACTAAAACTTAATGCTAGAAGGCTTGTATTACGTTTCTGAAATCACCCTAAGCTCAAACCTACCAGTAGAATAAGTGGACCGTTCCTAAAAGACAGTTTGGTACCAGAAAACCAACTAATTTAAATGAACTCTGCAATTTCTGCTGAGTAGACTTTAGAAATATTCAGCCAGAATTACGCTGAATAAAATGATCAAGTTTTTAAGGGTCATTTAACCACATATTGTAAAGGTTGTATCTGTATGATTTTAAAAATTGGTTGCAGCTGTTATATAATCCTTCATATATAGAGGAAGGCATTATGAAAAGCTCCAAACTATTATGGCTTTCTTACAGTTTGATCATAAGAATATAATTATATTGGGTTTACATTCACTGAACAGTAAAAAACCCACAATGGACAGTGACACAGCAGGAAAAATTAATACTGATATTTTACTCATTACTTGAGTCAACCTGTGTATTCTCTCATCAGTAAGCTTTACTAACAGACCACAACACTTTATCTAAGATGATCAGCGATGAAGGCGCTTGGGTTCAGGTCAGCAGGGTGCCAGTACTGCTGTGCAGATGCAGTATGCATATGGCCGTAGGTCCCACAGAAACCCCTCTGGAGCAGCAGGGTGTCCTACTTCTGCTTACTTCAAAGACAAGTCACAAGAAGGCCTGGGTGGTGAGTTCCCAACTTGTACTTATTGGGGGATTATACAGAAAACTTGCAGAAAGTGAGGACCACACCACACGTTGTAACGAGGGATTAGGGGAGCAATGCCACTGTTAGCCATTTGGATGCAAGAAACACAAGCTTATGATTATTTCATCTGACTTGAGGACAAACTGGCTTTTTCTGTAGTTTTCTTTTCTTTTTTATATTTTCTGATTTAGCAGCTGGTTTTAGTTATTTTTCATCCTTTTCCTTCTTCTTCTTTTTTTTTTATTTTATTTTTTTTACCATGACTAAATGTTAATTTAGTCAACATTTTGATAATTCTGCATCTTTTTATAGCTGTTCTGAGTGTGTGTTTATGTTATGTTTGTCTTTGTCTGCCATATATTAGTTATTTATATTAAATATCCCCATATCTTCAGTGAACTCTTTTAAACTAATGACATTCTTTTGAGGCTGTTTCTGTCTCATTTTTGTCTGTTTTGTTATTTATTTAACAACATTATTTGGCTAACTCTGATGATGTGAATTCTTGGTATTAGCTCCACTAATTAAAATAATTATCTTATGCAATACTCAGAAAGGTTTTCAAAAGATAAATACACAAAGAAAAACTTGTTTCAAATACATTTTTATAGCATTTGGGAGTTTAGTTTCTAAAATACCTTCATACAAATTTAATTTGTCTGTCTTTAGTTAAACCTCGTGGTGTTTGTTGACCTCTGCTGGTGACTCAAAACTTCGTCTGCTCTGATGAACATTAACACAGCTTGAAAGACTTAACATTTTTAAATGCGTTGTGTTGAATTAAAACCAGGAATGGATGCCTTTGCAAAACAATCTCTGCATCCAGAACACAAGTTTATAAATGACAATTCTTGGAAAGGTGAATGTTCTAGAAACAAGGTATGATTTCGATTTTCTGGTTTTTTTTATTGTTTCCTAAAACAATAACATTGTTATGAACACTAGAAAATTGACATGTCAGGTTTTATGAAGTGTTAAGAAAAATGCATACTTCTATTTTATAAATAAGTTTATATTCCTCCTCCCCAGGACTGTATGTTTTCAGAGTGGATATTTTGTTAAACCAACTTTTACTGAGATTACATCTGCAAGTCTTCTTTGGATTTGGCTCTACTAGTTAAGAAGCACAATTGATGCATTTTCTCCATACCTCCCCAGCTATGGAAACTTTTGATTGCTGCTCTAAGAAATGCTCTTCTTGTCCAGCCTGTGAGAAAAGTCAGGTCTTGGAGTTCTTGCAGCTCTGCCATGGATTTTACTTTTATTGCATAATGGATTGAACAGCGTTTTGAGATTAGCAAAGCTTGTCATTGTCATGTTTGGGGTCAGTTTTGGACCCATTTTAAGAAACCTCTCAGAGACCAAATTAGGGTTTTGACATTTATTAAGTAAATAATGGAGGTGCAACTTGGGCAAGGTGAGTTCAACTGAGGGAAAATGGAGCTGATGTTCTGAGAATGAGTGGAGCTGGTTTACCAATTTGAGGAGAGGGGTGACACAGAAAGGGGGAATCCCATTGGATGGTGTAATTTATGGTACCATCAAGGATCAGCACTCAGGTTTTTATGACATTGCATTGCAGATTGCTCTTGGGCGTTAGAGCAAACAGCTGCCTCAGGCACTCCCACTCACTGGAAGCAGAGGTAAGCAACGTCACACCCAGCACACAAACTTCAAACCATGAAACTAAGATTGCTTTATATGGTGAGATTATAAATTATAATTTATAATCTAATAAACTTCTCCACAACTTTATCAGTGACATATTTTTTTTGTTGCTTGACCTTAATGATGGTGTTTATTAACTTGTGTTGTCTAACAGACCTCAGACGTTCATAGGACAGCTATGTCGTATTGCTTTTAAAAAGTGGGGCACTTTAAGTAGGTGAATTCTAAAGGAAGTTGGTGGCATTCAGTTTGTTTCAGGAATATCAGAGAAAAGGGGGCTAAATATCATATTTTGATGTATTTATTAAATTAAAATCCAATGATCATTTTCTTTCCCATTCACCTTTAGGTGCAACTTATGATCACACTGTTGCAGCATAGCAAAAAGCTCCATTCAACCTAAATACGTATTAACATACCATACATATCACATTCTGCAGACATTATGCATGCATGAACCGGTTAACTGTAATATCGGCCATGTCCCAGAGACAATAGGGTCATGGCTTTATGTATATCTACGCATGCAACACAAGTATTGTATATGCAGCCACCACTACACAACCACGGTCCCCTGACACATGACCAATTTACACACAGAACATTTGTAATACATCCATAATCTGATAATTCTGGATTAGAAGTGCTCAGTGTCAATCTTCTGCCACAATACTTTTTAATATTTTGATATAAGCAGAGCTCCAAATTTGTTCATGTAGACCCATTGGGCCATGTATAGCTTCTTCCATACACAAGATGTCATACAATTCATATAGCAATTTTTCAATTAGAAAACAATTTACAATTTTTTTTTGCAATTTAACCTTTTTAGTCCTTTTTGGTCCAATTTAGTCCTTTTTGCTGCAAGAAATACAAGATTGGCTAATTTATAATCATTTTAGGTATGAAAGTCAGCAGCTCTATTGCTTAACAAACATATGGCTGGACAAACAATAAGATTTATACTAAGCATTATTGAAGCAGCTTTAACAATTTGATTCCAGAAAAGTTTCACATCTGGACAATACCACCACATATGGAGTAATGACTCCTTTTCCCCACATCCATTCCAGCAAAGCTCTGAGGACCAAGGGCCAATTTATTTGAGTTTGGGTGGAGTTACATATGCATGGAGGATAATGTAGCAGATTCAGGTATTTTTGTTATGTTTCTCCATGTTTGTTTCCAGTCTATGGGATTTTGATATACTAGGTCACGTTTCCAGTGGGATTGAAGTTTACTGTTTGGGTTTTTCCCCCCTGAATTTTACGTATATTGACCTCTAACAGATCACATTTCAAGGTGGGGATACAGTTTAGCATGTTCCAACATGATAAGCCACTGGTAACACGATCATTCAGTAGTAGACAGTGATATTAATGTATGATAAGCTGTAGAAACACTGTATCTTGAAACTAGTTAGACTCTGGGTCAAAGCAAGATAAGACCTCTGACAGAATTAGGACACTGTTGTCTCCAGGAAGTCAGAGGAATTAATAAGGTCACTGCCAAAAGCTCATTACTCAAAGTACAAAGATTAGCTTGCACACACACACACACACACACATATATAGTCATATATGTGTGACCAGTAACCAGCTATATATGGTTACCAGTATACATCTGAGAGGAATGACTGACAACAATCTGAGGAATACGTTTCAGTTGTTTTCCAGCTAAAGTGCATAAGGAAACAGGTATGACTCTTTACATTTTTTTACTCTATGTAAGCCTTGTTGTCCTCTTGGAGAAAAAGTTTTGCATTGTTTTCATTTTAATGGTTAAAATTAAATGGTGGTTGTTTCACAAACTTTAAATCATTCTATTCTGCAGACATGCTTAGCCGCGCACTCTTATTGTTGGGGATTTTTCTGATCTTGGAGCATGGATCGCCTATACATGTCTTTACACAAGAAGGTAAAGTGTGGCTCATGAGAATAAACATTTGCTCAAACATTCATTTTCTTTACATCTTTTAAAATCTGACTTTATTTTCAGCAACTGACCTCCCTGGAGGTATTGTGGAAGACACAGAGAACCTCACCAGGACAAACTTTGAACGGTTGAGGACATTGAGCGACAGATTCATTCAAATATATTGCATGGAGCTGTAAAGAAATCCTGGATAATCATGGTGAACGAGAAGGTAGGAATGCTTGACCTGTTGAGGTATTTTGCCGCTCAAGCCTAAACAGGTAGTGCATTGATAAGGAATAAATTGCTTTATTTAATTTAAAATGTAGTAACTTCCAGAGCATGTTTACAATAAACAGCCAGCAATAAGAAAATCACATTATGAGTCACTTGGTGTCATGTCTCCAGATGGGATATACTACCTGACCACAGCTAATGGGATGAAGTATCAGACTTTCTGCGACATGAACACTGCTGGAGGCGGCTGGACTCTGGTGGCCAGTGTCCATGAAAACAGCATTTATGGAAGATGCACTGTGGGGGACCGCTGGTCCAGTCAGCAGGGTAACAATCCAAATCTGCCGGATGGAGATGGAAACTGGTCCAACAGAAACACCTTTGGTTTAGTAGAGAGTGCCACATCTGATGATTACAAGGTCAGAAAGCAGACTGAATATTCTCAACATTATATTACTTATATACATTACATTATATACACATGTTGCTTGTGTAAGAATGTAGCAATAAGTAGGATTTTTTTTTCCCCGCTGATATGCGACTTGCACTGACTGGAAACTTTTAACCATTAACACTATCCAACTGGCTTTGAAAGCACTGAATGGGGTTGATTTAGTCAGAATTTATAGTGCTATGCTCTATAGTCATAATTATGGAATTATATATATTTTATTGGTATTTTATGTGATATATAAACACAAAGCAGTTTTTATTAGTTATTAGAGTAAAGTAGGATCAACACGTCACACTTTTTAGTCTTATTTGAAAAAACATAAAGTCCTTAATTGTTGCTTGACAATTATGCAGTATTTTGTGTTTGTATATCCCATAAACTCCTCCCATGCCATAATGACAGACACAGCTTGTGTTTCCAGAATCCAGGTTACTACGACATTGCTGCTAAAGACGTGTCTGTGTGGCACGTTCCCAACAACTTCCCGATGGAGCACTGGAACCTGGCAGCTATTCTCCGCTACCACACTGAAAACAACTTCCTCCGTCTTTATGGGGGAAATCTCTTCAATCTGTTTAAGGTAAGGCACAACAGCCAAAACTGAAATTGTTTCTGATGTTCCTACTAGTCTATGTGCATTAATGACAAATTTGTTACATTTTTGCAGCAATTTCCAGTAAGGTACAACATTGGCTCGTGCTCCAACAGAGGACCAGCGATTCCCATTGTGTATGACCACGGAAACAGGGAGTCCACCAGAAATTTATATGGACCAAAGTCAAGAAGTAAATGGAATAAAAAAAACCCTTTTTGATTCCATGTAACTGAACACTTAAGCTTTACATTGTGTTCTTATTTCTGTTCCACAAAAAAGACGAGTTTGATCCAGGCTTCATCACATTCAGAGCTATAAACAATGAGCTAGGAGCCATGGCTATCTGCTCTGGGGTCAAACCCAGAGGGTGCAACTCTGAACATGTGAGTCTCAACAGCTTTCTGTCTGAGTCTGCTGCTATTCAGATGATGCACGATGTAACAATCCTGTGTTTTTGTACGTCCAGTACTGCATAGGAGGAGGAGGATATTTCCACCCGGACCAGTGTGGATATTTTCCATCTTTTGACTGGGACAGGCTGGGAAGAGATCAAGGTTGGAGTGCCTCCAAGGAGATGACTGAGTCTGCTGTCCTTCTGTTTTACCGCTGAGGTAAAACAGAAGATTGATTGGTGAGCTGGATTTAAACTAGATTTAAACAGCTCACCAGTAGATGGCACTACAGTACAGCGCATTTAAAAATATATAGATGAAGGTTTGGGCCGATTTAAACAGGTAGCAGTGAGAAAATTAAAGAGAAAACAACATATTGGATACCTATAGATGAAAATAAATATATAAATAAATATATAATGCTCCAAGTAAAGACGGACCCCTGAGAACTTAAAGTAAAGTCATAATTAAGCATATGCACAAAGCTTGTGCTGATAATAATTAAACAGATTCATTGGAAGAGATGTAAAGTACCTTCAAACTATGTATTGTAGAAAAACTTGCTGTATTTTCAATAGAAAATGTTACTTTGTGTTTTTTCAGATGTCTGAGTGTATTTAAAGAGATTTTTGATGAGCCTTGAGCAGCAAAACAAGTTCATCAGAAGTTGTTCAATTTTGTGCTACAACAAAAACAGAAACCTTTTTGGAAATAAACATGCAAATGTAAAGAAAGTCAAACAGGATTTAAAAAAACAATGGCTAGATGTTTTTTTTTTTTTTACAAAGCTTCTGTGCCAGATTATGCTACTGCAACAAATGGGTGAATAAGTTGAAGTTTTTCTTTTTTTTCTTTCTTTACACATCTTTACTAGTGATGTTCTGGGTGATTGCTGCCAAGTATCTAATGATACATTACAAATAACATAACTCAAAAACTCTACCTGTGGTGAAAAACTTACTCCCCATCATCCTGAACATGCAAACTCTTGTACAAATCTTAGTGGCATTATTACGGTGTAAGAGTCAAAGCATATTCAAGTAAAATGTCAAATATCTAAATTCAACTGAGGAACTTCAACAAATCCAGAAAATTGCTTTTCACAAATACTGTGCTTCCAGTACACTGAGCTAATTTGCACAGAATAACGGACACAACTTGACAGACAAAACCAAAAAGACTTTCCAAATGATTTCCCAGCTATGCACTACTTGTGTTTATCCATCACATATAATAAAATATATTAAACGCAGTTTAATATGGTTGTGGTTGTAATTTTATAAAATGTAGAGTCAGAGGTTTTTCAATACACTTGTAAGGGATTAAGAACAGAGAAACAGGGTAAAATGTTTTAATGTTACAAAATATTTAACAGGTGATGAAAAAGAAGTACAGTGAGAATAAAACCAAACATAACAAATCCTACCATGGGTTCCAATTTGCAATAATTGTCTTCGATGAGTTGCGGGGATGATCTCTCACGCAGAGCTTGGCAACAAGAAGGGAAAAGATGAGAAGTGTGAGGTAAATATTGTGTTTAATAAACAAACATCAGTCAGGAAACTGACATTAGTCTAGGGATGAAGAGAGAGGGAGAATATAAAGCACAATGTACATGTGGAGAGGAGTTGATGGAGGAGTGAGGGGGTCATATTCATCTGTTACACAAGGCAGCCCCAAACAGGAAGGAGCAGGAAGCTCTATATAACATACAGATCAGGATCCAAGTCTACGGTACAAAAAACTTAGCAGCAACATGTTAACATCTGAGACCAAAGGGGCTAACAAAGTAGTTTCATTTAGAAAAAAGTCACAGTATGTTTTAAATTTGTTAAAAAGGTAAAAAGAGTTCTCTATGCATCCGCTAGGGTCAATGCTACTCACAAAGTCTGTGTGGAGTACATAGGTGGGGAAATCTATACATTTATACTCTAATATAAAGAACCTTCTGGTAATGGCACAGTACAAACTCTCAGGAAACGCGACAAAAATATACAATGTCTTCACGTCACATTTGCAGATTAAAATGTAACTAAGGTCTCTGGCAAGCACAAAATGTTTCAGTGATCAAAAACAAAACAAAACTTTTCTTACACCAAAAATAAAGGACACCATTTTTGTTAGTCAGCTATCTTGACAGAGTATGTCTTTTTAATACAAAAATAAGGACAAATATAAATTAATATATATTAAAAGACTCAGGCTGATACATGGGGAATCTAGTGAATAAGTACATGTATTTATGATACAATAAATACTTGTCATTCATGACTCGGGGGTGGGGGTACACAAACAGAGAGCTGTGTGGTTGACCAGTTTTTTTTCTGCAGGTGCATGTGTGAGTCTCTGTGTGTGTGTGTGTTGTTGTTGTCGTCGTTCAGTAGCCGCAAAAAGAGCCAGGAGATTGGACGCAGCTGTGTGTACGATCATGCACACAGTCACAGAGGATTCAGCAGGTCTGCTGATGGAGCCTGTGGTGGTTTCTGAGTTGCGTTTGTGTGTATGTGGGGGGTAACCGCTGCCCACACTGTGCCATGCTTTAAGGCAGCTCCTCCTAGTGGTGAGTCTGTAGTACTACCATTTACAGTTACTCCAAAAGATGCACAACTCAGAGACGGGACGCAGGATGTCTACTGTAAAGTGGTGAGCCGCCGCTTCTCCAGGGAATAAAAACATTGTGGCACCACTGGAGCTATCACGACCAACAAAAAGAAGTAGATGAAGAACAATGTTTTTCTTTTTTTGTCTTTTTCCCCACTTCATAATAAAAATAAGTCTGCTTTTGTACTTTACAATACAATTCAAAATCCCCCCAGAGGAAGCATCGGTCATCAGTCCAGCACTGACAGGAAAGGTAGCTATTTTTTTTATTTATTTGTTTCTCTTGTGTTTTTCTTTTGCTTTTTTTTTTCTTTTACTTTTTTTGGGGGGCTTTTAAAAAAAAAAAATCAGGGTGCTGGGGAATAATACTCCTGGGGTGTGGAGAATTTCCTCACAGGGAACACAAACAGATGAGCAATCAGGTAAGGATGGCAGGAGCTCTGTCAACAAAAAAAAAAAAAAAGAACTTCTCTTTTGTTTTACGAAGAACACTTTGTACAGCCGCACTTGACAACCTTTTCCACTTCCTGGACAAAAGAAGACCCATCAGTGCACTGGAAGGTGTATTTCCTGCGTTTGCTACGGAGGGGGGTGCAGCAGGTGCCCTGTCCGTCTGCTCCCCCCGGGCAGCTGCCTCGACACTCTAGACGGGAGACCTTCTCCTGGGTTTGGCACGCCGCGTAGCCCTGCTGTCTCTGGTAGACATCTCTGACCCGTTCCCCTCGGCAGGCCACCTCTGCAACAAAATACGTCATTAAGTCACCCAGAGTTTTCTAAGGAAGCACACCTATCTACTGTACGCCTGCAGGAGCAGAGTTAAACCAACGCTATTCTGTATGCGACACAAAAGAAAGCTGTGAGAATTTTATATTCAGTGAATTCTAGAGAACATAGTGATAAATTGTCTATTCAATCAAATATCTTGAAACTAAGGGACTTGGCTAATTTTAAAATGCCATTAGTTATGTTTAAAGCTAGAAAGGTACTGTTGCCAATTAATTTCCAAAAGTTCTTTGTCTTAAGATGAAGTGATATAAATAACAAAAAGGAAGTACAATTTCAATTTCAAAAATAAAACAGTGTGTACTACTTTAAAACAAATGTGTGTTTCAGTGCACGGAGTAAAACTAAAGAACAGTTTGGATGGGGAATTGAGAAAACGCTCTACTGTAAATAAGTTCAAAACACATTACAAGAAAACAAATCATTAAGTCTTAAAAAAACGTAAAAGACGACCATAAAGAAATGATTCCGCAACGACTGAGAAAAGGGCAGGTTGATACAAGATTTTTTCCTTCTTCCTGCTCCATTTTCACCTGTCTAGTAAGTGTAGTAAAAAACAGAATGTGTTTGTGAATTAACAATGACATTTGTTAAATGGAGTGAATGATGCAAACACTGAATGTTTGACAGCAAGAAAATTATGCGATTTGCACGGGTGCCATCCATTCATTATGATCCTGAAATTTACAGAGCTCCATAAAGCTACTCATTCTTTCACAAATGTCATCGCAGCTACTGGATTTACACAACGAGAACACTAGAACTCAAGGATTTGAAGGAGTAAGTAAATGTTTTTGGCAATATTGTGTTTGCTGTGAAAAAGGTTTGATACAAAGAACTGAAAAACTGTAACAAAAAGAAAAGAAAATTAACCCTTACGTCTGCAAAGTTTCGGGTTTATAAGCAATGCTCTGGAATCTTTATACACTATTTGTAACACTGGTGAATTAAACATTTTGTATCAAGAATGTTCTTTAAACATCACATTTAATCTTTAGTTTTAGATTAAATGTCCTACTGGAACTAAATATTATATTTTATATGCTCGGCGAATCGAGAACAAACTAGTTCAAGATGACAATATAGTTACACGTCATCTCACCTGAGTAGTCCCCCGCGTGGGATTAAGAGGAAGCTCTGAAGACGCTAAGTTTAAAAAGTGGAAATGTTAGCAGAGTTAGTACAGAAGCAAGAAACAACGTTAGACACAATTTAAGACATTTGAGTAAGATTGGATTAGAAGAAGTTTGGTTAAAAGAAATGCCTTCAATAAAACGGGTTCATTAGGGTGTTATTGGACAAACAATCTCTGGTTAGCAATCGCATGCATACTTATATGTTTTGTAATGATTATTATTACAATTTTACTGACCTCTGTCGCATGCCTCCCCTGTGTATCCGCTGTTACACTCGCAGTATGCTTTACCCAGGCCTGACACTCGACATTTGCCGTGTTTGCAGCGAGACAGGCTGCAGGGGTTAGCTGTATCCAGGTCCTGCGCATCACAGAGAACACCAGCAAAACCAGGCTGGCAGACGCAGGAGTAGGAGTAGGAGTTGATTGGAAGGCAGGTACCATGAATACACCTATAATGACGGGAATAACATTGAGTATAAATAAGACTTTGCTAGTTTATTTTCAATATGCTGCAGAACCTTGAATCGCACTCACTTGTTTCCATCGCAGGGATTGCTAACTTGCTGGTCACACAGAGCCCCTGTCCACCCGGGATGGCAGGTACAGGTGAAACCTTGGTGACCCGTTGGGTGGCAGTCGCCTTGGACGCAGGCACCCCTCTGGCACGGCTGGCAGCCTGGTTCCACCCCGTTTCCCAGCCACTGTCTGTAGCTCCGCAAAGTCTCTGGACCTGGAGAGCTTTGGTCATGCCCGGCTCCCAAGTTCTGGAGCTTTCCGTTGATGTAGAGGTTACGGAGGCATCCGTGGAAGCTGGTGCCGTTACGGCCTCCGGAGCTGAGCTGCAGTGCAGAAAGGCCGCCAGAAGCCGATGCCTGCTCTGGCATTCCTGTACAGAGAATCGCCACAGGTGGATCTAAAATCTGACTACAATCTGCATTAAATGGAAAGCAATTTTTGCTAAATAAGAGTTAAATTAAGGGGCACTAGATACAAAAGCAATATCACACATCCAAGTATCGAGCCATGTGTGACACAATGTTATAAATATGGGACAATCCAGATCGCAGAGCTGGGGATAATCTAAACATCTCCAGTGCGCCTGCAAAATAAGCAGAATACCAAAACAGTGGATGTAAATAAAATGATATGAAGTTCTTTGTTTGGGGGTTAGTCCTCTGTTTAGGAGAGCGAAGCCTCTCAGCGGCCCATTGGTAATTCAACCAAACTTTTAGTTTAGAGACATCGTTTGTTGGTTTCAATTCTAAAATCAACTGTACCTTGGTTTTGATAAACTGTCTTGTTATTACCAGCAGTTATTGTTATTTATCTTGTGATGTTATTCATGCAGTAAGTTGTTAGATCAGTGACTCTTCCTGACATCCACAGACAGACGGTGTGAGTTCCTACCTCCCAGGTAAAGTGGGGAATCTAGGTTGAGCGTGGACTGTTTGCTGATGGAGCCGATGGATTTGGGGGGTCCGCCATCAATGGACAGCGACAACGTCTGGTCAGCTGCTACTAACTCCACAGAATGGAAACTACCATCATTCACCGTCTCCACACTGAGAAGGAGAGAGAGAGAAACTGAGGCAACATCTCTCATATTACAGTCTCTGGATGTCAGACATGTTTTTGAGCAAATACCTGTATATCGCAGAAGGCGGGTAGGACCCAGTGTCGTAGCTGACCCTGAGACGTCCCCTGTACAGCTCCATTGCGATGTGGTCATTGTCACCCTTGTACAACAAGACGCCGCTGTCCTCATCAGTAGCAATCTGTAAGCACAGGTGGACGTAGCTGTCAATGACATTTCTTGCAGCAGTAAAACATAAAGCCTGCGTTTATATTACTTTGGAAATTTCACAGTCATTATTAATTCCAGCACATTGCAAAGATATTCACACTTGTTGAAGTTTTCCATTTTAAGTCATGTCACAACTACAAATTGGGTTTATTTTAATGATCGTTTCTGTGGGTCATCTTTGACCAAATTCCCAGCTGCTGCTGAAGAAAACAATCCACCTAGCATGATGCTAACACCGCCATTTCTCATTGTGTGGACTGTTTGTTCAGACTGATGTTCAATGTTAGTTTAGCATAAAGACCAAAGTGACTTGGATCTCTGCAGTTAGTATGTAATTGAAGTAAGAGGCTTGCAGGCTTTTTTTTTTACCACTCAAAAGTATTTTTTCCCAATTAAGGCTCTTGTCACCCAGTTTGCTAACCACTTTTTGGAAGGTTTGCAGCTGCGCCAAACCCTCTCCACGGGTTAAACTGTGTTCTGCTAAATGTTCAAAGCTTGGGATACTGACTCATAACATCACCCTGGTTAAAACGTGTCTATAATTTTGTCCCTACAGTAAAGACATTAGCTGCATTTCATTTATTTTTTTGTAAAATAGTAATGCTCACCACACTTTTTGCTGTCAGAAACTTAAAATCTACGTAATCTTTTTAAACTTAAAAAACACAAACTACTTTGCTTTATGAAATATTTGAAAGTTTGCAGTTGTAATGTGACAAAATCTAAACATACTAAGGAGTATTAATACTCTACAAGGCTGTTTAAACACAGGCAGTGTTAAGAAATAGTTTTTAGGTTAAACTAATAATTTGGTTCATTTACCATTCAGTATCTTTTAATACATTTTAGATGCATCTTTCTCCCTAAGACAAAATGCCCATGGATATTTGGAGCAACAGTAAAGATATGTAAATGGAACATAAAATAGTAATAAAATGAAAAGAGCTGCGTCTACCTGTAAGCTGATGTTGGTCTGTGGTGAGAGGAGGTTGGAGGGAAGCTGCAGGTAGGACTCCCGGTTGACAAAGTTCACGCTCACGAGCGTTTCACAACGCTCGCCCTCGTATCCATGGAGACATTGGCAGCGTGGGTCCGTTCCCACAACAACGCACTGAGCTCCGTTTAGGCAGTCGTGGTTGTCACAGGGACTGGTTCGAGGGAGGACCATTGGGGGAGTGAACTCGCAGAACAGCCCACTGCAACATGCATGTTGACAGGTACATTACACGTAGGACCACGGCTTGAAAATGCTCTCAGTTTTTGTGTAAAAAGTAGCTTCTCTTCACAAAACACAAAAAAATGAACTTATTCTGCCTCTGTTACACTCCTGACTCACCAAGCAAGGTGATCGTAGGCCTGTATCGACTCACAAGGCTAGTTAATATCGGATCCTTTATTGTTCTTATTAATTTTTAAAAAGTCTAAAAAGGGAATTGAGTGTAGGTGGGAGCAAAAGAAAGAACATGCTCAGGGTACCAATAATGCAAGAGATTTAGATTTAGCAGGTAAAAAAAACAGCAAAAACAGAATTGATAACACTGTTGGGAAAAACTTTAGAAACATCCCAGTACAGAGCTGACAAAAACTGATATGCATCATAAGCTACGTTCACACTGCAGCCTGAAGTCACCCAAACCAGATTCAGCCTGTATCTGATCTTTTCATGACAGTCTAAACAACACAGATCAGATTTTTACAAATGCAACCCAGGAGACTTTGATATGCGGCTATAAATCAGAAATGCATCTGGTCTGTTCAAATGCGACCACAGAAATGTGAACAACCATGAAAAAAAAAAAAAAAAATCAGATTTCACAAAAACTCAGATTTGAGCATGAAGGATTGCAGTGTGAACTTAGCCACAGAGTATAACACGGTTAATGGCAGTGAAGATAATTTGCATTGTGGAGACGTTTTCTTTACCTGTATCCCTCTGGACAGATGCAGGTGTATCCGTTCACGGCATCAATGCAATGACCTCCGTTCTGACACTTGTTCTCTTCACAGTCGTCATAGTCCAGCTCACACTGCTCACCTACATACCCGGGAGTGCACTCGCACCTAAAACGAGTGGAAAGATTTCTGTTAAACTATTTCACGGCCTATACCACAAACAACGTTCAAGCTACTTTTTAGCTTCCTGCATGAAAGCATCATTCAGTCCCTTTATGTCTGTGCATTTCCAAAGCTGCAGAACAAAACAGCAACTCTGCGCATGTGCATGAACAGCTGCACGATCCACTCACTTGTATCCCCGAGGGGTCAAAATGCACTTTGAGTCGTGCTGACACGGGTTAAGCTCTGGGGTGCAGAAGTTCAGTTTCTCCTCACACAACTCCCCTAGAAACACACACACATACACAAATGACATCAACAAGCTTCATTTTCCAGGGTAAAATCAAACTATAATATGATGGACATTTTTATTCTACAAGTTGATCTACGGTGTTTATTACATTCTTTGCATCAGAATTACATACAGCAAAGCATGTCTTGTGGTCTTGTGTGTGTGTGTGTGTGTGTGAGTGTGTTTGTGTGTCGTATGGGTGTTCGCTTTAATGATGGATGGCTCTCTTGTGGCCAGGACCAACACAGTGGTCTGATAAATGATCTCATTGTGTAAAATGTCATATTACAGATGATATTCCAGAGTGTGTCCTGATCATTAGAAGTCAAGTGAATCCCTGATGAGGCACCGGGGAATAATCCAATACTCCTGGCAGCAGAGGGTCCAGTGAGGGAATAATTACCCAGCTCTGTGGGGAACTGTGAGAGCCTATGCATGTGTATGTGTATTTATGCTTCTCAAGTGTTCAGAAAATACTGTAGATTATTTAGAAAAAGCAATATTTGGAAAGTTAACATTATTTCTAAGTAAAAATGACCACATAACTGTGAGGTAAATACTAGGTACACTGCATGAACGCCGACTGCGTTTTCTTTCCATTCGAATATGCACGGCTCTTCCAGAACATGCTTTAATTTGGGAGAGGCATTGACAAGATCCCCTCGGGTCCGCTGAGACAGTACGGAAATGCGAAACGGGTCTTTTCTGAAGATGCTTGATCAGACTTTGATCTGAATGTCAGGATGTTACATCAACAACTTGGATATTTTCCTACTCGTCTCCGTCAGAGTAGCAGCCACTCAAGTCCCAGGACTCAATACGTGCACGGTAATAATCAGAGCTCTTCGGTTCAGTTGTCATCAGTTTGATTTGTTGTAGAAGACAATCAGAGTACAGCGTCTCCCAAAAATACCCCCAGAAGTTTTTCCACATTTTGTCATGTTACAACCACAAACTTTAATGTGTTTTATTAAGACTTTATGTGAAAGACAAACACAACTAGGCTGATAATTGCAAAGCAGAAAGAATGTCAGGACTAAAGTTTTGGAGAAGTTATAGGGTTATAAAACAACAGCCTAGAGTTTAATATCACTTGAGATATAATTAGTATTGTGGACCCTCGAAGAAATGTTTGTCAATCTAAGCTGACTGGTGGGTCAAGAAAAGCATTACTCTTCACATATTAACTTCGTGGGAGAAGCAGAAATTAAAACTTCAGGTGGGGCATTTATCGACGGAACAAATGTTAACTGTGCACTTCACATATCTGCTGTTGATAAACTAAAAAATAGAAAAGCCGTTGCTACAAAAGGTCATGAAAAATCCAGAAAAAGCCAAGAAGGCAAGTAGGAGCCAAAGTAGACATGGGGAACAAAATTTATTTAATGTACAAATAAACAACACCATTTCTAGTAGAAAAGTAATACTGCAGATCACCACAAACACACATAAAATGTGGTGGCAGCATCTTACCGTAGGGATGATTTCCTACAGGTTGCAGAATCTGGAGACCGGGGTGGAGGTCCCCACTTTTCAGATTTTTATTTAAAAATAATTGGAAAACAATGAAAATAATTCATTGTTCTCCTAATTCACAATTATGCCCTGTGGCTGTAACAGGGCAAAGTGAGGAAATAAATTTAGAAATCATTTCAGGTTTATTTCTCTTATGCATGTAAGTCTGAATAGAAAACAGAAAATTTGGAGCTTTTATGGAACTTGTCTTTCTTTCACTGCTAGATACCAAATACTTAAATAAAAAAAAAAGATAAAACAAACCAAAACTAGCAACCAACCAATTGTGACACACTTCTCTACTGTTCCACCCTAAAAAAAAAAAAAAGATCTCAAAAGCACACAAATGCACTGCTTTACTGCTGCCAACAGGCAGCTTTGCACACATTGAGCAATCTGTTCTGCTGTGGGTGACATTTCTGTGGGTTGTGGACATAAAGCACAGGGGACGGTTGAAGTTAGGGATGGTATCGGAGGAAGTAAAGAAGAAGAGAGGGACAAGAAGGACACAGAGAAGAACAGACTAACCTCTCTCCACCTCATTGGTAGCAGCTGCAACCACAAAGAAAGATGACAGATGAAAAAAACAGAAAAGCAAGACGGGAGAGAGAAGACAGCAAACAAACATCCAAAGACAGAGAGAGAACAGCGCCACAAAGGTTAGCAGTCAGAGATGATCAGCACATTGCAAAAGCAGACGAACGTGTTGCGACAGACCAGAAATAAAATAAAGACAGTTACATAAGCTCTCACCAGAGGTTTTTATTGCCTCGTCATTTGTACAGGTTTCAGAATATTTGGGGACTTTTATTGATCTTTTAAAAATGTTCTTTATTGAGGTGTGGGCAGAAAATACAATTTCACAGATTTTAAAAAAAGGAACAACTGGGCAAAGAAGTTTGGATTGTTGTAAACTTTGTCTAATGTCTTTAGATAAAACATGTAGGATAAAACCTGCACAGATTTCCTCACAGATATTTGTCTGAATGCTCCTGTGCAAAAAGCACGACCTGACCCGTCTAAAAGGATAATATGAGCTTTTCCACAAGTTTCAATCAACTAGCTGCTGTTTGGAGGTGAACATGAAGAAAGTCAGTCTAGTTCTCCCTCTTAATGATCCCATCCACTTAGTCATGCACTGGCAAAACAATACCTCAGCATAATACTACCACCACCATACAGTGATTTTTAGATGATGTTTTCAACTTGAAACAGTTTTCTTGTAGTTGAGTACATATTTTGAGTCAAAAACTATATTTTGATTCAAAACTGTACGTTTTAAAATCATTTCACTTCTGAAAATGCATCATTAAAAGCTCAAAATTATAAGATATTGATGGCTTTGCAGGAACTTCTAAATAGAAGTGTATGAATAAGGTTTGTTGGTTTTGATATTTAACTTCTATGGGTGATTTACATAAGAGGCACGTGCAATATATACTATTACCTTGAAGCAGATAATCTATTAAAAAATACAACTAAATCTTTTATAATTTAGAAAGTAGAATCTATCAGTTTTGCGAGACTGTTGCACAGTCTGAAAATATCTCCAGTGTTTTTGTGTTTGAGATCATTTAACTAATTAAATGCAGCTAAATAAATAAATAAATAAATGGAGATCCATTAAGGGAGGAAGGTCTTTGAAAGCGACGTGTTACCTGTGTATTCTGGTGAGCACATGCAGGTGTAGTTGTTGATTCCGTCCACGCAGGTGGAGTTGTTCTCACAGTCGTTGTCCTCACAGTCGTCAATGTTGATCTCACACGTGTCGCCTTCGAAGCCCTCCGGACACACACACCTGAAGTTACACATCAAGTCATACAATCAACCAATCATGAGTAAAAAAAAAAAGGAAATTACACACACAACAACATACAGATGATAATACATTTGTGATTCATAACAGTTGAGTTATTCTCTATGAATGTCCAAAGTGACTAATGGCTGCGTACCTGTAATTTATTCATACAACTCATTTTGTCACATTATTACCATAAGACACAAAGTAGAACTTAACTATGAAATGGAAGGAAAACTTTTTCCACAAAATGAAAATGTGGCATGCATCTGTTTTCAGTCCCATCAACTCCGACCAGCTTCCCTGTCAAAACTGAGGCAACACGTCCCTACAGCATGACACCACCACTACCATGTTTCTCCATTGAGATGTGTCCAACTATACAACAGGATATGTGGACATGTCAGAGAGTTTCATTTTGGTTTCATGTGACAAGATCACCTAGCTTACTTATATTAAAGAAAGACAGCCACCTTTACTCCAGAGATCTGTGTCACAAATGGTAATGTCTCTCCGCTAAGTAACTACGTCTCAGTTTAGGCGCACGCACGCACGCACGCACGCACGCACGCACGCACGCACGCACGCACGCACGCACGCACGCACGCACACACACACACACACGCGCAGATTGCTATATTATAGGCTTAATCAAGAGCTCTTTATGCATTACACGCTCTGCTGGATGATATCTCATTACAGTCAGCAATAGCACTTCAGAACGAATATATTCAAATTACTATTTAAAAAAAAATCAAACAAAGACAGAAATGTTTAAGAAGAAGAGACAAAGAGGAGACAAAGAGGAGACAAGAAGAGAAGCGATTTTATGGTTTGTTTAAGTATCTTTGTTAATATCTATTTTGCTAGCTTGCCTCCTGATGGCACTTTATCACTTGATAATCAGATTTCTTCATTGGGCCTTAATGAGCTTGAATTTTAAAGGTACTAAGAAATAACAGAATGAGTTAGTAGCTCCTGTTACTAGTGGAGAGACAATGACTGAGGATTTCATTGTGTTTTATATCCAATGAATATCCACATTTGTGTTCAGACACAAAACTATTATAGCAGCTTTTGTCTGTCTGTGTTAATGTACATGCTTTGAATTGCCTGCCAGTTTACTGCTGGTACACCTGAATGTCCCCACTAAGGGACAGTACAGTCTATTCTATTGTATTCTATTCTATTAGAAAGCATTCAAGTTTTCTTCCTATCATGGCTGAAATACTCTCCTAGACAATCCTAGACAAAAATTTGTGCTTTTAGGATTCACCTGATAAAAAAAGGGTGTCAGATTTTGATTTCCAATATTTCTACAGAGGTTTATCTCCAAGACTTATTACAGGAAAGAAATCATATGTAGCCTTTGCATTAATTTGGTGAAGGATTTACATTTTTCTTTCATTAAAAATCCATCTTGCAGTTAATATTCATATAAAGCCACCTAATGCTCTACTGCTGCAAGCACTGAATTAATGGTCTTTGGAAAATGGTGATTTCATGTTTGTTACATGAGCAGTTCCTCTGTAATCCTCCATGTTATGTCCCATCTTAATCCTTACAGGTTACTTTATGCCTGTTTCCGGCACTCGGTGGGCGAGAGGCAGGTACACCTGGATCGGTCACCAGGCAATCACAGGGACGCACAACCATGCACACACACAGTCAGACCTAAGGCGAATTTAGAGAGAACAATTAAACTAACATAAATGTCTTTGGGCGGTTGGAGGGAAGAAACTGGAAGACCCATGTTAGCATGGAGAGAACATGCGAGCTATGCAGATAGGCTCCTGTCGGGATTAAAGTCCAGGGTCTTCTTGCCTCAAGGCAGCAGTGCTACCAACTCAGCTCAACTTTAAAATTAAGTAGCTCCAGCAAAAACATACTAAATGTGGAAGAAAAAAAAAAGAATTTTGAAAGTATCTCACCAAAAGTGGCTTCCATCTCCTTCCTTCAGATGGCAGGTCCCACTGTTCTGGCAGGGATTACTGATGCAGGCATGAATAGGCTCCTCACAGTTTTGTCCCTACAGACATGCACAGTGATTAAATCTGTGGCTCCAATGAACATCAGACTTTCAAGTAAACAAGTTTTGAATGCAAAGTGTTAAGAATAAAATTTTATTATCTTCTCTCTTCCAAAAACTATTTGTGCATGCATTGTTTACTTAATTAAAGACAAATGGTTCTGCTTCTGTGTAACATACATCATAACTAACAAAATGCGAGTACCTTAAATCCATAGGGGCAAGTGCAGCGGTAGTAGTGCACAGGGTCACCGGAGCATGTGCCGTCATTTTTACAGGGGCTGGACAGACAGGGGTCACACTTGGCCTGGATACTCAAATCCACCGGGCCTGCATGAGGCACCAACCCACAAACACAACACACACACACACACACACAACAAACATTATTAACAAAAACATTTCGGTCTTAGGCATGTGGAGTAGGTGGGAATACAGAGATTTACACACACTTTTGTCGCTGGACATTTTTATGGCCTTGCACAGACAAAATGAAGGTTTGTCATTCTTCCTTCAAATTATTTTTAATGCCGTTATGATTTCAGTAATAAACTTGGTGCAACAGTTGCTGCTTAAAGAATAGTTTTGCAAATAAAGCATACGTTAATCAATTAAAGTGAAATGAAAAATGCCTTTAAACCCAACATGGTAAAAGAAAAAAAAAATGATTTAGCTGCTAGAAGCAGATTTCTTGATAAGATGTCAACCTGAACTCCTACGAGCGAACCGTTCCTTCCTGGATGCTTGCTACAGCAGTCTGCATGTCTGCTTGTTGGGTTTAATGCACTTCTGAATTCAATGATTTGAAGAGGCGAGCGAATCCTTTTCGCAATGAAGAGAAAAACAAAAAAAGCTGGTATTTTCTGTGCAGGACCATTTTTTGAAACAGGTGACAAGTATCCCTAACTCTAATGACAGAATATCAACATTTAACAGCTAGAGGTCACAGTGATCGGAACAACATCAGGGGTAAGGGGGAAACAAAGTGGTTCAGTTTGGGTCGGGTAGTAAGATTGAGGAAAACGGGGCTTGGACAATCTCAAACTCAGGAACCAAGGTTTGGAGGGAAAATACTGGGGATTGGCTACTTTACCTGGCACTAGAAAACCACAAGGCCCAGGGACTTCTACAGTGCGTCAGTCAGATTAGGTCAAAAATAGGTTTCAGTTATGTGTTCAAGGTTAATGTGAAATCTTTAGGTTGAAAGGTTAAGATCAACACTCAGTAGTATCACTTTTGAGTAAAAAATAAATAAACTTAGCCAACAATCAAGCATAAACCTTATAAGCTATTTTAAGCATTCAAACTTCACACAAATGTTCTAGGACTAAAATATTTGTTAATGCAAACCTATGTGAAAAAATAAAAATCACCTCCCAAACCTAAAAACTAATTTTTACCACTGGTGGCAGCAAATGCCAGCATTTTGTTTTTTTCACCTAAACAATGATATCATCAATTAATAATTGCTCTTGGTAGTTACAGTTTTTGTTTGACTAATTTTCGGTTTCTAAAATGTGGATACTTCAGTGATTAATGCTAAATGAAACCAGAATCAAAAACAGTCTAGATATTGATTAATATTGATTGATCTGATGATAATTTGAACATAGCACATGCATAGCTTCAGTTATTTTCAGCAAATCTACGTCTCATGGAAAAACAAACATTTATTTGACTTAAATCTATACCATTAAATTGAACAAAACCTTTTATCCAGAGATACAATCAACTTCTTGCTTCTCAAATACATATATATTGCTAAGCTATGCAAAACAAATATTAACACAGACATTTTTATGTTGTTCTCTAACGTGTTCAGTTTCAGATCTACACAGTTTTTTTTGTTTTTTTTTGTTATTGAGCTTCAGCTTTTATTTGGCAGCTTGTAATTTCACAAAGCGGCTGTTTCAAGGTTAATCATGTGTTCCTGTTTGTTATTTGTTTTCTACAAGGAAAACGACAGCATGTGAAACGTGTTTCGCGGTAGGTCTGAGTTTATTCCTGCGTCATGGTGGTGAGAGGATGAGCATTTACCTGTGCAGGTGAACTTCTTAGAAGGTGTGGTGAGGAGCAGTTTGTCTGTCATGTCACCGGGCCCAGCACAGCGGGCGATGCCGGGCTCCTTGTAGCCGCTCTTGACCCAGTCGGACAGCCACTGCAAGTGGCAGTCACAGTACAAAGGGTTGGCACCCAGAGCCCTGCGGCATGAGTGCAAGCAAGATTGAGAGCAATATTCATCACATTTGATGTGTAATTAGTCAGATGGTGCACAAGAGCTGCACGCAGATCATCTCTAAAATTGTAATTTGTTTCCTTAAACAAAACTGAAAACACTACTTATTCAAGATTATTGTAATTTTGTAAACCACTATTGTAATCCTCAAAAAGAAGCCATGAAAATGGGCTGGCAGAACTGGAAAGTATTTGATGGTAATTTATCTTAGATCTAAAACTGTTAAAAAATAGTAATAATAAGGGTTTGTATAACTTTACTTGAACTTTAATTTTTAATCTTCAGCAATCGAGAGCAAAATGTCAGCATCAGTTTTTTTTTCTCCCAGTCATAGAATACTGAATAAGTAATATTAATTAAATTATTGATTGGGTTTTAAAGGGTGATGTGCTGATTTGTTATTACTGGAGTCAGACTTTTCTAGATTAACAAAACAGGAATAAATTAATTTGTTGCTCAACTACTTTACATCTAAACTTGACCTCAAGGAACAGGTTGTGCATGTGTGTGTGTTTGTGTGTGTGTGTGTGTGTGTGTGTGTGTGTGTGCGTGTGTGTGAGCGTGTGAGTGTGTCTATGAAACTCACAGATGAGAAAGCGAAGACAGGTCTTTAAAGGCTCCTTCCGGAATCAGCGATATGTCGTTACCATGAAGAGATCTAAGACAGCGAGTGATTTAAGTTCAGAGAGGAAAAACGTCACAAAAATGTAGACACCCAGATGCTGAAAGCCTTTAATAAATATTTACCACTCGGCTGGTTCAACAGCATGTTGCATGCGGATACTCACAGCAAACGCAAAGACTTGAGCCCATCGAACGCCCTCACTGGTATGCACCGCAGGCGGTTGTAGCTCAGGATTCTTTACACAAAAAAGTAAACAAAGAAGCTGTTCAGGATATGCTAGATTGCAGCAAGACTTGCAGTGTTTATGCAGAAAGAGCTTGTTGGTTTCCTTTTTGGTTCTGATCCATCAACAAATTGACTCCACTAGACCACTGAAGATGTTCTGTGCTATCTGAGACCAACAACATTAACCCATTGGAACCCAGTCCAACTTTCAACTTTCTAATTGCAAAAGCAACCTAAAGAAAGAGAAAACAACTTTTACAATAAATCTTATTTTGTTGTAAATGCATTTTCAACTTCTTCAGGCAGATGTTTAATAAATAGACTTGTGTCAGTTTTATGTGAGGCTCTGATACGTAGCGTCCAAGCAAAGGTTAAGAAAAAGTGCATTTTACTGCATTTCTGCTCAAAATTTCCTAAGCATTTAAGAACAACAAATACGCGCACACACGCACACGCACACACACACACACACACACACACACACACACACACACACACACACACACACACACTTTCATGCTGAATCCGCACACACTTGCACTCATATCGCAAAGGGACAGATGTGAAGCCAGACTCACAGTGTAAGCAGTTCGGACATGTTACTGAGGCTGTGGTTGGACAACGTGCTGATCTGGTTGTTACTCAAATCGCTGAAAAGGAAACAACAGATGCATAAAACACACACACACACACACACACACACACACACACGGAGGCACGCGTGCGAAAACGAATCCACACAGCGCACAGATCGTAAACAGCAGATAATCGCTGTTTGTTTTCATTTGTTCTGACAGCTACACCCTCGTTGGGGCCAAACCCAATGAGATTCAACGCAGAAATCTCACACAGCATCAGTCTGTTAGTGTTGGTCTTTAAAAGTGCAGGAAATATCAGCCCAATCACGGCCCCCCATCTATGTTTGCGATAGATTGCTTTGTGGATTAATGACTTTCTGTTTGCCGAGTTAATGTTAGTCAAACTTACATGAGCGTTAAGTGTTTGTAATTGGAGAGCTCCACTGGAACCTGAGTGAAGTGGTTTCCGTCCAAATATCTGCGCACACAAAGAAAGAAAGAAGAAGAAGAAGAAGAAAAAAAACACATTGAGGGGATTCCGATACAAAATTAGAGTAGATAAAGATAAATATGGAAAATTAAAAAGGAAGGTTGAAAGTGAAAAACCAAACAAGGATAAAATTACATGACAGCCACAAGGGAAATTCCTTATTTCCAACAGTGTGAACAGTCATTACAGTTACAGCCATAATAAACACCGAAATGTAATATTCCCACTGCAGCCTCACACCTTTTTTTCTATTGCAGACACATAATGAAACATAAGTGAGGTTCTATATCTGTCACTGTATGGCTACAGATCCAGCCGTAATATTAAAATATTGGTCAATATTTGGAGAGCAATGTTTCCCACAAAGGAATGTGTTAAATATTAAAAAATACCACTAACTCTTGTTCCTATTTTTTTTTTCTTTTGAGCTACTACAGTCTTTTCTTCTGGAGTAAAGGAGGTGGATTTACTTGAGATTCACAAATAAACTCCTCTTAAAGTCAAGAGAAGAGAGGTTTCATGGCTGTCTCCTGTATATTCCTATGCAACTTGAACAGGTTTTAAAACTCAAGTCGAGTTTATTTGTTTCAGCAACAAGGCAGTTACCATGTTGGGTTTGAGCATCATACCATCACCAATTATGAAACAATCAATAAACATTATATTTGGTCAAATGTCGTCCTCAAAAACCTCAAGCAATGCACATCAAATATGTTGATCAATGTTCCAGCTACTGCTAGGTAAAGGAAAATGTCTTTTAAGCCTTGATTTAAAGCAACTCAGTGTTTCGGCTGTTTTGCAGTTTTCTGGAAGTTTGTTCCAGATTTGTGGTGCTTAGACGCTGAATGCTGCTTCTCCATGTTTAGTCCTGAGAGGTGTGGAAGGTCGACACAACAACATCAACTATAGCAGCAGATCTTTATTGTATTTTGGTGGTAAGCCGTTCAGAGATTTATAAACAAGCAAAATAATTTTAGAGTCATTTTTCTGAAAGTTTCAGTCTGGTTTGTACAAATCAAGTACTTTTGATTAACTGACCATTATTAGAGTGTCCTCCTCTATTAAAGCAGGAGCTCTTGTAGTTTATTAGCATGGCACATGGAAAAGTGTACTATGTCAATACTTACTTAAAGAAATAATTGATGGTAACTATAAAGGTCATAAGTTCAATTCCAAACAATTTGACATCCATCAGTCTTCAGTGACATATATTATTCCCAAGTGAAAAACATTTAAGGTTCATCTTCCAGTGTTTCCAAAAGCAAAAGTTCGAGAAGGACTGACCCAAAGGTTGAATCGTGCATTGCTCAGAAACTTGCAAAGCAATGCCCTTCCTATAACTGAGTAAAGTAGAGACGTTTGGCGATAATGTATTACATAACAGTCCAAACACCTGGCACTACCTGTGCATGGTGGGGGAAGTGTAATGGTATGGGCCTGCTGTGCTGCTGCAGTCTCTGAGCACCTTTTAGTCGACCATGAACTTTATAAATTAAATTTCTCCGCAGTCAGAGGAGCGGGCGTCTCTCCAACAGAAAAATCTCATCCAAAACCGAGTCGTCAACATGACGATGACCTCAAACTCAGGAGCCACAGCTTTGAAACAGGGGGTAGGAAAGAATCAGGGTGATGCAATGGTTCAGTCAAAGTCTGGTTTCACTCAGGTTTCAGTCAACCTGATCAAACTGATATGAAGCAGTGATCTAAAGGAGGGAGGGCCAAATGTTCGTCACAACGAGAGACTGATATGCAGAAAACAAAAACTTCCACACAGTATTAAGTCATGATTTCCCCACGGCTACACTGGCAATCATGACTGCATGTTTGGTTGCTCCTCTACAATCCTGTGTGTTTTTGCTGTTTATTGTTTCATGTGGAGCTTCAATCAGTTGCTGCCTTGGAAGAAAACTGTGAAAACATTACTATAGGATTCAGTAAGGATCACAAAAAATTGAAAATGGGAAAAAAACAACAACAACAACAACAAAACCCTCCAGCCAGGAGCTACTTTGGTCTAATCTTTTATCTAATATTATCAAATGAATAATGTTTGTTCGATGAATGGGTAATGCTCATTAAAATATAAAAATGGATAGGAATCAATTTATATTTTTTTCTTTTTCACTGCATTCACTTTCAGATTGACTGAATCTATTGTTATGTACTTTCTTGCACCTTGTTTTCTCGGTCTTTTCGTCTCAGTCCAAACTTTTTGGATTAATTTTAGATAAAAGTGGAAATGAGGATAGATTTTTACTAAAGGTTTCAACATTCAACATTCTCATATTTCCAGACACTTAGAGATTGACAACAGCCCTCCTGTGACTCCATGAGCGAGTTCAGACAGTCGATGGACGGACATTTTCAAACGGTTGTGCTAGTATTACTATTTTCATTGTGCAACTTTTTGTAACTCACAGTTCAGTGGTCTCTTTCGGGAGGCCTTTGGGCAGCGTGGTGAGACCTTTGTTGCTGCAGCGCACCACGGTGTCCAGACAGGAACACTCAGCCGGACACCTCAGAACGGGAGAGCAGCTGTTCTCGTTGTTTCCTGTCGTATTCAGTGAGGAACGTTACAAAAGAGATGGCAGAAAAACAGCGATGATGAAGAACAAGTCGCTCCACCTCACCATCTTCACAGGCAAAGTCCTGAACAGCCACATCCTGGATGGGAATCTCCTTCAGGAAATAAGGGTTTTGGCAGCGAGGATTCCCAGTCACGATGCGTTTCCTTCTCAGCCAATCGCCGAGCCAGGCCAGGTGGCAATTACAGTTGAAGGGATTGGCCAGAAGGTTCCTTGGGAAAAAAAAAAAAAAAAAAAAGTTAGTACCGTATGAACAGATGCCACCGAGCAGAAGGCAGAGAGAGTCACGCTGCCATGTGTACCCACAGCGTGGAGAGAGAGTGCAGCGTGTCGAAGGCGCCGGGGTTCATGGAGGTGATCTGGTTGTCGTAGAGAGAAAGGAGTCTGACAGAACTCAACCCCACGAAGCTGCTGTTACTCACACAGCTGATCCTGTTGCTCCTCAGCATACTGCTCACACAAATACATTCATATCAATACATTTAGAGCAATAATAATAATAATAATAATAATAATAAAAACAAAAACAGACTGCACATTTGGGCAGAGAATATCAGTGTGTGGAAGCTTAGGAATATTAGTTGGACTCGACTGTGAAGGTACAAACAACCCATGAATGTTCTGATATGTTTTCTATACTGAAACAACAACAAACTTCAATGTATTTTATTTACATTTTATGTGACACATCAAGGATCTGCAGCAACAAACTCAGGTTTTCAGTTCATTATTCTTACAATATTTATGTTGAATTTTCACAAATGACACTAAAAGTGACAGTAATATGCTTAATGATAGGTATTTAATGTTAATGTTAAAAGTGACAACAAATTTCCTATCAGAAGATATTTATCTACAATTATAAGTTTTCTTTTTTTTTTTTTCAAAAAACTGTGTAACATTTGAGGCCTTATATGAGTTTTATGTGGCTGGCCTGAGAGTAAAAATGGCTCTTTAGGCTGTAAATGTTGCAGATGCCTATGATAGGCCAACGCAACTTCCCCACACCATGATGCTGCCTCTGCCATGTTTTACTAAAGAGATGACTTGCTTAGGGTGGTGTGCATTACACATTTTCGTATATATATAATGTTTTACTGGTACACAAGAAAGTTTAACTTAATTAGTTGACCAGCACACTTTTTTTTACATTTCTGCTATGTTTTTGCTTGTTACAAACAGCAAACAATGCTTGTTATGGTCTTCTTTAAAAGTGGGTTACTTCCTGCCACTCATCCATTATGTCCAGATTGCTAAACTCTACAAGTAATAGTCCTGTTCGTCTGCTGCCTTCGCTGCAACTACTCCAAGAGTCACAATGGGTCTCTTGGCTGCTTCTCTGATTAATGGTCGTTTTTTGGTAGGTTTGCAGCTGTGCCATAGTTTTTCCATTTCTGGATGAATGATTGCAAAGGACTCAGTGATATAGTTTTACAAGCTAACCCTGCTTTGAGCTTCTCCCGTTCTGTCTGCTGCATTCCTTGGTTTTCATCATCACTATTGTTCACCAATAAACCATCGCAGAACAATTAGACTAATGCTGAGGTTGCATCACGCACAGCAGGATGCTATTTAATAATTAGGGGACTATGAAATGCAATTAAAAGGGACTGGATTTTATTTTTGGGTATTTGAGTTAAGGAGGATGAATTTAAGAGCAAACCATGTATGATTTTTCTTCCACTTCAGAACTGAGCAGTATTTTGTGTTGGTCTATTACAAGAAAAATCCAATAAAACACCACATAGTTGGTTGTCGTCCTCTTAGACAATATATTTATATGTGTGTGTTTGCTCACAGTGTGCGGAGGCCACCGAGTCCCTTCAGCATGCGGTGGTGTATGTTCTCCAGTCTGTTGGAGGTCAGGATCAGCTCGTTGACCCCTACAGCTCCTTCAAAAGTCCCCTCCTCGATGTCGCTGATACGGTTATTACTCAGGTTACTGCAGGGGGCAGTAGAAATCAGAGATAAAGGCGAAGCAGCATGAACGTAGAGGGAAGAAAATACAATGTTTTTATAGTTATAGTTTTTTTTTTTCTGCCTGACTGGAACATGACTTTATGACATCAATTTCTGACTCACATCTTCCTTAGCTGAGGCAACTTCTTGAAGATCCCCGTTGCCTCGAGCACCGTGAACTCATTGTTGTTCAGACGCCTGGAAACACATGAGGTGAAAGGAGAATCCAAAATAATGAGTAAAAGGCAAGAAAGAGGGCATGGAGGCCGACATGAGGTTTCTTTTTATTAATCACACTGAAGTCGAGAAACAAAGGGTGACTCACAGCTCGGTGGTGTACTGAGGAATGTGATCGGGGATTTTGGTCAGTTTCTGGTTGGAGCAGTCGACCGTTGTGCCCTCACAGCGGCACTTCTCTGGGCAGGCCAGGTCGGCGAAGCAGTCACCTCCAAGCTTGCTGCGGTAATCCTCATTACCTGATCACAATCACAGCCAAGATGTTAAAGAACACCATTACTGTGTGGGAAAGCAAACCCTGACGTGGTTCCCCGTCAAAGAACTCTCTGCATATCCAGGGTTCAGGGTGTGGCTCGAAAGGAAGACTTTTGAACCGTTACAGAAAGAGCTGTTTTTGTTATAAACTAAATACGTCAAAAAAAAAAAAAGAGAGAAAATGTGATCACATGCAACATCTTGCATCTGTAGATGCTGAAAGTGCATGTATATCATCTAGAAGAATGGAGCCATGTTGCACAAATAAGGATACTCAGTCTATGAAAATAACCACAGAGACACACATGCACCCACAACAGAACAAAGAGTTTGGAGCTTTTCTGTTCTGTCAGGCCAAAATCCGACTATTAGGGTAAGAAACCACAGTCCAGACCAAACATCATCAAAAATGAGATCACAGAGGAAGGATGTTCATACAGATTCCAGAACATATTTCCCCCTATTCTCCCCAAAAAAACACCACATGCATAAACACACAGGCGGGCAGAGACAGGAGTTTGGTTTCTCTTGAGTCTCGGCCATGCTGCAGGGATTTGCAGCGCCGTTCCATGGTGCTTGACAGAACCATGTTCCCCTTTAGGAACCTGGCAGCCACATGGTTAGATCAAGCACAAAGGAACAACCTGCCGACTGACTGCTCCTCCACTGGAACACAGGGGTCAGAGGGACAGAGGCGGACGAAGGAGCAGATTAGCGGGAAAGAGGGTCAGACGGGAAAGAAAAGGGGATTTTCTAAACAGATTCCCAAAACTTTCAAATACAGGGAGGAAGAACGGAGAAGGATGAGCCAGGATTTGAAAAAGTGGACAGTGCCTTGCAAAAGTACTAATACCTGCTGTTACACATTGCTGTGATTTTACAATAAGAAATCTAAAAAAGAATCTAACTTATATTTCCATTCACCCCCGTTTAATCTGAAATGAAATCCAATCCAACCAACAGAGGGGAAATCTGGTCTGCACTGTGTGACTTAACATTAGTTAGTGAAGCTGTTTGTTGAAGTTCTCCAAAGTTTGTTAGAGAGCAAACAGCATCATCAGCACCAAGAAACAAAGAAGACAGGTCAGGGAGAAAGCTATGAAGCTTTACATAGAATAAGGTAATAAAGAAATTTTCCAAGATTAGAGCATATCACAGAGCACTGCTGAGTCCATCACCTGAGATAGGAAAGACTGCAAATCTACCAAGACATCAACTGACAGGGCAGGAGAGAAGAGCCAAGATGGGCACACAAACTCTGGAGCAGCGCTGCAGAAATCTGGACTTTAGAGTGGCAACAAGAAAAGACTTTGTCCAAAGAATGCCACTGGAAGTCCTGCTAGCGGTTTGCATCATGTGCAAGGCAACACAAACATTGAATTGATGCAAACAAATTTTTACTGTTCGGCCTGTGTGCAAAATCCAATGAGTTGGAGATGAACTGGCTTTATCGTGAGCACTATGGTGACACATTGTGACGTCGTTATGCTCTGGGAATAGTTTTCTCAGCAAGAACAGGGACATTTTTTAGAGTTAGTAAAAATATGGATGGGGCTAAATACACAGCAATGCTGGATAAAAACACAATTATAGGCTGCAAACGTTTTGTGACTGGGTCAAATGTCCGCCTTATAGAAGTACTGAGGACCAGGACACTGACCCTTGAGAGTTGGAGCTTAAGTCCCTAGATTTAGTTTAATGAACAACCATGTATTAAAAAGGCTCAGTCAAAGTCCAGACCTAAACTAAAAAAAAACAAAAAACTTAAAAAATAATGTTTGCAGATGCTTTTCTTCTGTTTTTACTGAACTTAATCTATTTTGATGGAAAAAAATGAATGAAGTTTCTTGGAGCTGTGATTGTGCAAAGTGGCTCTACAAAGTCTTGACCCCGGGGTCTGGATTCATATGCATGCTCCACTTTTCAAAGTTTCTTCTGTAAAAATAAAGCCAACAACTGCGAGCCATTGCTCTTTTTTTCTTTTACAACTTCACACTTATGCCTTTCTCTCTCTTGGACTGTTAAATGGATTCCAATAAAGTTCATAAAAGTTTGTTTGCACAACAAACATTCATGTATTTTGTTTTATAAACTACACAATGTGAGGACATTCACTGATTATTCATGCTTTTGCAAGGCACTGTACTTGGGAGAGAAACCAGAGTAAAGGGCAGCAGAATGAGGGATAAAGTAAAGAAAATGGAAAAGGGTAAAATAAGGACAGCTACACGGGATGATAGCACAAAGGGAGGAAATAAGAAAAAACGGAAAAGGAAGCAAAGAAAGAGAACAGTAGAAGTCTTAATAATGAAATACACTAGAAAGGGAAAAAAATAACGGGAGAAAAATTAAGTTAATGTATTATTGTTTTGTAGCAGAAAATTTCAAATGAAAAATTAAAACAGAGGAAGAGAGATTATTAAAAACACAGGAAAGTGATCTCAAAAGAAAAGCAGAGAGGGTGTTAGAATAAAACATCTACAGGCGTCTACATTTCAAGAACAATAGGACAAGGAACAAAGCAGCTATTGAAGAGTGGGAGGAGAGTTACAGCAGCAGTACAAGAGAACCCTGACTTCTGGGTACAACACACACTCACCGACACCGTCTCACAAAAACAGACACAAGAAAAATACATGAATGTGTCAACATGTAGACATGGGAATATAATCTCATTTTATTATCCCTGGTAATCAGACAGGAGGAGTCACAGAAAGGTCAAAGGTTGCAGGTTAGCTCTGGGAGAAGAGGTGAGGGATTTGGAGAGCCGTGTGTAATTTTTGTGTGCGTTTCTTACTTACAGCTGACATGGTGTACTCCTGAGTGTGTTAGAAAGGCAGTAGGAAAAAGAAGAAGGGATTTGACTCATTTTTTTATATCGGAGGAGTAAGAGAAGTGATGGAAAACGGTGTAGAGGAAGAAGAAATAAAAAACATCTGGGTTTTGTGCTGGTTCTGTCTCTCAGGCAGAGTAACTCATTCAAAGCAATGAGTTGTGAGTGGTGACAGTCATGCAGGCTGCACACATCTCTCCTGATTTTCTCGAAGCCAAACAGGTTTAAGCCCCTTCCTGTGAGAAAGTGACATTGAAAGTGCACATAACCTCAAGAAGGAGCCAACTGTGCGAACATTAAACTTCCACCGCTCTGAGTGCAGAGCACCTGTAAGTCGTGAACATATTGCAAATTAAACTCGGCGATATTAGATGCATTGATCTGAGCTGCGATATCAAGGTTACGCCAGAGAACAGAGCATGTTTATGCAACTTTACACTCTCACATGTTGTTAAATTATTCAGTGTTGCCCCCTATGTGGTATCTGGGCTTTGAAACTTCTGTCCTCCTGGTGAGCTTTGGCGTTAATGACTGCAGTAAAAACATGCACGCGCACACACACACATACAAACAGACACACACACACACACACACGCAGGCTGTCTTACGCCACACACACCCCTGATGCTTTAGTGTGCGGCTGTGGTAATGACCGCCTTTAGCCCTGCTACTGATCTCATATGCAAGTCAAATTTGCATATTTCCCAACACCCCTCTGAGCATGGTGACTGCGTGACCTTTTGATGTTCTGCAGTGAGAGAAACATGTACACATGCTCACAGACACACTCAAACACATCGGCTGTCGTTAGACTGGCAAAAACCAAAAACGAAAGAGAGAAAGTTTACAGCGCTTTTTAAAAGCATTGATCACTCCGTTAGCTTTATTTAAAAAAAAAAACAAACAAACAAACATTTTGTCATGTTACAAACACAACCCTCAAAGTATTTTATCAGGACTTTCTACGACAGAGAAACATAAAATAACATGTAACTGAAAAGCGGAAAGAAAATATAATCTTTCACACATGAGACCCTGAAAAGTGTGGTGTGTTTTTGTCTTCAGATGAAAACACACATGCATGCAGTTAAAGTCCTTTGGTGTAAATCTCTACCACTTTTGCACATCTAGAGATCTTTATTATTATTATTGTTTTTTTTTTTTTTTTTTTTTTTTTTTGCAAAACACTTCAAGTTCAGTTCAACTGGATGAAGAAAATCTGTGAGCAGCAGTTTTTATACTGAGCCAGGAATTCCTTGGAATGAGTTTTGTACTTTGACTAGGTCATTACTTTGACTATATCCAGCATTGCCCATCTTGTGTTTTGTTTCGCCAAACATTTAATTTTGGGCTCTAGGGACCAGAGTAGCTTCTTCCACATGTTTGCCGTTCCCCTAAATGGTTCATGACAAACTGTAAACAGGACTTCTGATGCTCTCCAGAACAAAGCACAGTTGTTTTAATTGCTGTGCACACAGGGACTAACTGTACTTACTAATTAGAGGGGGGTCTGAAGGTAGTTGGATGGACTGGACTTTATTTAGGGGTGTCGCATTACAAAATGACTGAAAACGCATGCCGCCCTTTTCATGCACTTTACATTTCACAAGTTTGTGTTTGTAATATGACAAGAAATGAAAAAGTTTAGGGGTGAAAATATGTTTGCCAAGAACTGTATATGCTCAGAGTACAAAGAAACCTCAGAATGTAAACTTTAACAGGCCATCAGACAGTTAACTAATCGGCCCTTTGTCGAGGTTATGGTGACGAACATAAAGCCGGTGCAAGTATCAGAGTGCGACTATCCTGTGTGTGGTTAGACACGGTGCTTTATAGGTAAACCTCATAACGAAAAGTCGAAAAGAGGATCTGGCTTCAAACGGTGTCAGTCAAGGCAAACTGCACTGGGTGAGCGTGTCACGAAAAAAGTGCAAATCCCCCCACGCACACATGCTCGGCGTACAATACCTGGGATGAAATACTGCTCTCTGGCTAATGGAGAGACAGAGAGCGGGGAGATGAAAATCAGCAAGAGTGAAAAGTCAGAGTAGAATAGAAAGCTCATGGTGTACAGTCGTCTCTTTGTGAATGTAGAAGTACTGAGAAGAGCCCAGAAAATGCTCAGGTCAGGGAATTTCTGGTTAGTAGAGAGAGGCTGAGGGAAAAACCCAGCAGGAATGCACAGAATGAAAACAGAGGGGAGGACTGCTGGTTTTCTTTTCCTTTTTTTTATGTGTGGATGTCTTGGCGCCCATCTCTGGTTTGTCAGAAAGAAATAGCCTCAGGGCACACGTCAGTGTGCACATTGCTTTTTATGAGCATTAGCCTTGTGCTGTGCCAGTGATTTGTACCTGAGCAGCGGAACTTCTTGCTCTTGATTTGGCCGATCCGCTTGTTGGCGAGCCGCCGAGGGCTGGTGCAGCGGGCGCCGCTCGTCTCAATGGGATTGTCCTGCAGGTAGTCAGCCAGCCACTTCAGATGGCAGTCACAGATAAATGGGTTTTGAGCTAAATGACTGATTCCCCACACGGACAGACATGGAAACACAAAACATACAGAAATAAGATGTTGAAGCAATGCACAAACATATATATGCATGCAGTCCACATTTTTCTTTAATGATTCACTGAGCGAAGAGCAACAAGCACAAAAGGAAGTTAAAGTAAGGCTTCTGGTGCTTTCAGGTGGGGGTGGCGTGAAGTGGCTACAACTAATTATTGTACAACTAACTGCAAAAGACAGGAGCGAGTGTTACTGAGAGGACGAGACATTCAGAAATAACATGAATCTTAAGCTTTTGACGTATCCAGACTCAACCTTTGAGTCTTTCACAGCCTTTTAAAGCATAAAATACAAACACTCACTATGAATTCATTGCAGATATGTGAACAGTGGGCTTGAAGGTAGGACATGAAGAGGGAATGCAAGTAGAAAACAACAAAAAGAGGGAGGGAAGCAAGAGAAAAATGGACACAATGAAGGAATTGAATCAGGATACAAAGAAGGAAGAAGGGACTGGTTGAAAAATGGCAGAACAGAAGGAATGAAAGAAGGAAGAATGCAAGATCTAAAGAGTGACAAGTGATGTGAGCTCCATATGACCCCAACTCAGACAAAATATATTCTCATCTTTCATTTTGATTTTGTAATTCAAAATGGTAAAATCAGCTTAAACTTTATTTTTTTAATGTAAATTTCTGCTTAGTGTTATCCTAGAAAAGGGATTTAAAAGTTTTTATCCCAACAACATGCAGTTTGCGGTTATATTTCAAACTTTTACAATAAAACTGAGCATGTGTCGCTTACATAGATACGTAAAGGACACGGGGCAAAGTGACAGATACAAGAGAGTGACAAAAACTACAACCATAAACCGTCTGCTACTTCAGCACCATGGACAGTGAATCTGTCAAAGATTAGTTTGGATAGCTTTGTTTACCGTTCCTCATTTAGGAAACTACACAATGAATTAACTCAGGTTTTTCTTCTTTGACATAAAAGAAAATATGATCTGGAGCCTTTATGTGTCACAAAATTAGCAACAAAGGACTCTTTATGGGGACAAATATGCTTCCATAACACAGGAGCATGTGCTTTGTGAGGATACATACAGTGTTTGTATTGCTCTTAGTGAGGAGAACGTCCCCTTTGCAATGGTCTGCAGCTTGTTGTCATACAGAGAGAGCAGATTGAGGTTGTGAAGGTCCTGAAATGCGTCAACCCGCAGACATGCTATCTTGTTAGCATTTAGCAACCTGAAACAAAGAAGGGACAAAATGATGGAGAAAAAAAAAGGAAAGTAGAAAAGAATCTCGTTATCGTTACAGCACAAATCTTTCAGATCCTGCGGGTCACTAATGACGGCTTTTAGTCAAGATGTCTCCTCTCAGGTGGCAATGCTTGAGGTAAGCACTTTTTAGCTGAATATCAATGAGATGCAGATGTGACCATAAAGATCAACCAAACAGTGCGTGGGTGTGTGTGCGCATTTGTGGCGAGTACTCACAATAGCTGCAGCGAGAACAGTCCTTCGAAGAGTCCCTTGGAAATCTCAGTGATTTTGTTCCCATAGAGGACCCTGGAGAAAACAAACACACCGTTTACATTAGATTATAAAATCCTTCACGTCAATACTTATGAGCAAATGCTAGAGAAATCTATCTATCTATCTTGAATTAATACTTTCACATAAAGATTTCAATCTATAAAAAACCCGCAAACAGTTTTGCAGTTTAAACAAAACCCTGAAGTTTTAACAGCAACAAATTAGTAAAATAAATAAAGCAGTGTGAGAAAACACTGAACCTCTGCCTGGTTTTGACCCAACACTTTCGACTCAAGTGAATCACATGTTGTCGTGTTGTCATCTCGCTTCCTGTGTACGACTGTGTGAATAATCATAACTTCCAGTTTGGCTTCAGGTGCAGTGAAAGGTATTAAACCAGAACAGCTTAAAACCACGACAGTGGAAACTGCAACAGGTCAGGGCTGCAGCTGCCACAGCTTCCCCCCCCCCAACTACAACCCATAAGCTACCAGTCATCTGCAGGTAGGCGGTGTTTGTTGGCGGTCTGAACACACGTGCTACAGGTGAGCCATGTTTCACTGAGCTAAGTGGATTTTCCTGAGAGGCCTGATACATTAGTGTGTACTTTCTGTTCACACACACACACACACACACACACACACACACACACACACACACACACACACACACACAATCTATGAATCACTCGCATCCTCTCCACCCTCCTGCTAATACACAACAAACGTTCAGAGCTTTAATACGTATTATGTCAGTATTAATAGGTGTGTCCCGGTCTGTCTCTGGTGAATGTGTGATGAGTCGGTAGGAGCTTTAATTCAGGTGTTAAGCACTTATAAATTATTGACTTTGGCCAGTTTTCACTTTAATGTGACTCTATAGTGAAATATAACTCAACAACTCTCATAAGACCGTCTTTAGCTCCTTTTAAAACATCTTGGAAAAGGCAGTGAGTGCAATTAGAGACTCACATCACAGAAAGATTAAACAACAATGTAACAGCGATTATCAAAGAATGTGCAACACATATGCATATTGAAGCTCGGATTCTTCCTTACACCAACAATATAATACTGAAAAACAAAACAAAACTGAAAAACTAGAACAACCATTAAAGGTAATTTATGTAACCGAGACTCTTTAAACACCCTGATTTGATCTATTTTATGGAAATAACTCAGAAATAAGAGAATATATTCTTTTGGATTTCATATATTTGTTATCTTTTTTGTTCAAATGCAATTTTTCTTCCTTATTTTATGGTGACCAATGTCATGCCAACATGTCTGTGAGACTTATTTATACAGTTATTTACTCGTAGTTTTGGAGTACTTACAAAGAGTTCAGGGATCGCAGACCCTGGAAGGCGTCTGAAGCTAATTCTGAGATCTGGTTGTTGCTTAAATCTCTGCAAAAAAAATAAAAAATAAATAAAGATGAATAAATAAAAACATGAACAAGAAAATTAAAATCATAATCAGTAGAATGAGAAAAGATCAAAGACGTGGCAGCGACATAAAGTTTTTTGGTTTGTGCTGGATGGGCTGCAGCATAAGCGGCTCTTTTGATCTACTCACATTCTGCGTAGCTTCTTATAAGGAGAAAAGGCCCCAGCTGGGATCACCTTGATGGCGTTCTGCTCCAGTCGTCTGGAACCAAACACACACAGACCATTGAGAGGAGACATTAACATTCCCCCTATCACACACTTATCTATGCCGTATTGCAGGCTGCCGCTCACTCCCGGGGGCTCTGCTTGAGGGGAACTTTTCCAGATAAGGCGCTTTGATGACTGCAGAGTCGCGGTCTGTCACATGCCTCTGATCTTTTGCCCTCTTCAACGCGTTCGCAGAGAGACGGGCATCCAAACACACAAGCGGACGCACACGTTTGACTATCTGGTTTGTGTTTTATCAAGTGCCAGTCGGACTGTCCATCAGTCGGCTCTAAACGAGCCAAAGTGTGAACGAAACAGAATGAAACTAAAAAACGAAAAAACAAAAACAGAGAGCATTTGACTGTGACTCTCTCCTCTGAACATAGGTTTCTGTGGAGGATAATTACTTAATATCAGTTAAACTTTCTTTCTCTGCATTTGCTGATCTTAATGATTTTGTCCACAACTACAGCTTTAAAAGTCTGATTTCACTCTGTGACAGATCACATCACTTTTAGAGCTACTTTAATTACTTCCGCCTACCCAGACAATTACAAGAGTGAACTTTAAAACAAAACTTCTTTTTCCTACTTAGTTAAGATGGTCACCCTCTCTTATTCTAAGACAAGGTAGTAATATAGCTCGTCCTGGAGCTCAGATTAATCTTTTTCCTGCTTCTTTCTTCCCTCTTGCTGTTTCCTTAAGCAGGAATGCGCTGCATGACCAGGCTTTCTCATTTCACAGATGTGTGCTTTTATTCCCCCCACAAAGACAAACAGCGGCAGTGAAACAAAAAGGTGGTGGAACACAAAGAAGGGATATTGAGGGACGCACAATGAAAGAGCAGGAGAAATATCACTGCACCTAGTGTGTCTGAATGAGCACAGTGTGTGTGTGTGTGTGTGTTTGTGTGTGTGTGTGTGTGGAGTGCAGCAGATGTGTGTGCACTTTTATCTGCATGTCTTACATCTCAGTAATGGTTTCAGGCAGGTTGGTGGGTATTTCTGTCAGACCCTTTCCTCTGCAGTCCACAATGTTGTTACTGCAGGTGCAGGACTCTGGGCACTGTAACACACTGCAGGAGGAAGATGATGACGACTGATGACCTACACAGAGACAAGGAGGCACCATTATCCGTGGATAGAAGGTTATGTTTCATGCAAGTCCCAAAAGGGGAAAAAGATGCAGACGAATAAGGAGTACAGGGAGGAAAAACTGCCGCAAGTCTCAAAAAGTAAACGAAACGAAATATGACCTTGTCTTTCTGTGGTGTCACTTTTAATCACAGCATTCAAGCAAAGCCATGCAAAGCAGGAGGAAGACTTACCTTCTTCTGCATCTTGACAAGCATGAGCAAAAAAAAAAGAAAAAAAAAAGAGTAAAACGAAGCAAACAAGAAGAGGCAAAAGGTTTTCCGGTGTAAAAGAGGAAGAAGTCAAAGAGGCGGTAAAACGGTAAGGTCAACCTACCTGTGCACACAAACTCCTTCTTCTGCACCTCAGCCACGTTGTGCCCCCGCAAGTGAGGAGGGGCCATGCACTGTGTGTACAAGCCCAGGCGGGGGCGCTGTCGTAGCCACTCGGACAACCAGGCCACATGACAGTCGCAGTGCAAGTTGTTGGAGTGAAGGCGGCTGGGAAGAGGCGAGGAAGAGAGGAGAGCAGCGAAGAGACGGGGAGGGGAAAGGTGATCACAGGATGGAGAGAGGAGAAATAAAAGGTGTGACGGGGTACAAAAAAAAATATAAATGTGCGCAGATGAGAGGAATCTCTCCCTTCAAATCGCAAGCTGGGTACTTACAAAGTCCTGAGCTTCGGCATGTGGTTGAAACTGGCCACAGACAGCCGGCTGATGTTGTTGTTGTTCAGCGTGCTAAAGAGACAAGAGGAGAAAACACAACATTACTCATGGACAATCTAGAACGCAGTGACATGGCAAAATCCTCACAGCAAAACAAATGTTCGTGCCCGTTGTTTAGGAGGCAGTTCAGGAACTCTCCAGACCCTATATCACCATCACCTCTGCAAAACAATAACTTTATAGACTTAATTAACAAAAATTTAGTAATAAGGTCAAGCATAGGTAAGTGGACACTATGTATGAACTCAGGTCTTATTTCTTCATGTACTGCTTTCAAACAACTGGAATTTAATGCAGTCATTCAAAATGGTCCTGACCCCACAGGCTTTCTGCATGTCTGCCAAAGTTTAAACGACGACTGCTTTTTCACTCCGTTTCACCCTCTGCGTCACAGATAATAAGACTCCAGAAGTGGACAATTAAGAGTAAGAGGAAAAAATAGCAGAAAGTCGTTATCTTGTAATTATTATGACAGAAGAAATGGAAAATATTTGACAAACCAAATCTGGTTCTTCTAAATATTGCAATCTTTGCCTTGACATTCACAAGAAAAGGCTAACTTCTTTAAATGTGGCGGCGCATTAATGCCACAGCTGAAACAATAGGACATTGTTTCTGTCCAGGGGCTGCAGAGGCTCTGCAGTGTTCAAAAGGTCAATGAGACCATTAGTTGCTCCGTATCTCTGTGTCTTTGCTGCTTATTCATCAAAAAACCTCTGCTGTTTTCTGCAAGGAATAAATAGAAATTGAAACAAATAGTAAAAAAAAAAAATAGTAAGCTGGCTCAACAAGCAGGTACTCACAGCACTTCCAGGTCACGTAACGCTCTGAAAGCTCCATCTTCAATGCAGCTAATGTGGTTGTAGTCCAACTGTCTGCAAATACACAGAGAGAGAGATAAGACAAAAAGTCCAGAAAAGAGCTGAACAGGTAGAGAGACGTCTTAGCAACTGTGATGTCTACAAGTATAAACAAAAACAGACTTTTTCTCTCGTCTTCTTCTTTCTGAGCTCTCGCTGGTTCTAATGTCACTGTCTTTGCCCCCATTCATGTTTCCTGCTCTTTTTAATATGACATTTAGTTTGTAGGCAGCCGACTTTCTGCCTCTCTCTCTCTCTGCTCACAAAAGCTTTGCTGAAACAATTTAATTAAGACACAGGGACTGTAAATCATGTGCTGTCACCGGTATTCTGACGCACATACATAATTCCCTGTCCTTTTACAATAATTGCACGGCATTTTAAAAAAAAAAATCTGATCGGGTGATTAAAAAAAAACAAGGAAGTAGTGAATTGGTGGATGAATCAATATTTATAGAAGTACCGCTGTGCAATGAGTGAAAAAAAAAATTATGACTATGAATGAATGCAAAACAAAGACGGAAAACAGCAAAATGCCAGCGAGGCAACACACACGCACACACACGCACACACACACACACACACACACACACACACACACACCCAGACTCACACTGCTGCTGACACGCAGCAGGTGCCAGCCAATACGGCAAGCAGGAGGCACATGACATTTAACACAATGAAATATTGATGCACGGCCGAGCGAGCGCTGTGCACATTAGCAGACGTGGTGAGGAGGAAGGTGCAGATGTGCACAGATGCATGTACAGGGAGCATGATGTTGGTGGAATCACACTTACAGGTTCTTGATTTCCACAGCTCCTCTGAATGCTTTTCTTGGAATTCCCTGGATCTGGTTTTCACTCAGGTCACTGGACAAAGACAAAGAGAGGAGAGGAAAAGGGTTAGTGGGGGGGGAGGGTTTCGGTGAAATGATTTGGCAGGGAGCTAAGTCAAGCTGTCACAGAGCCACTTGCTTTGAAGCACAAGCACTTGATGTAATCACCAAAATGCAGCAGGGGAACTTCAGAGCCAGACAGATCATTGGCAAAATTGAGGTCGTTCCGCAGAGACCCCTCACTCCACAAACTACAGTCATCTGTCTCTGTTTATCTCACAGTGTCCATGTCTCTACAGCCAGCTGCTACTCAACTGTGCACTTTTAGCAGTGAGAGGCAGGTAGAGGAGGCTTTAAATCCAGCCTGTAGGGGGCACTGCTGCCCTCCGCATCCCTCACAGGCTCCTGCTTCTTCTCTGATCACTAATCTTCGCCGCCGTTTCCCCTCCCTTGCTTTTAAGGAGGAAGTGATGAATGTGAGCGCGTGTGACCAGGAGCGTTAGGGTTTACACAGATTTAATTTTCAGCCACTTTAACTAAGTTGCAGCCTGCATGACTCAGAACATGCATTTACACTCAGAAACAGGTGTCTTTAAGACTAAAACAACCGCACTGCAATCAGTGGCCTGGATTGTTTTAGAAATCTGCTCTAATTCTTATATACAAAACAGCTCAGTATCAGTTTGATTGAATCCAGTAAGTGTTTCAAAACCACATTTTAAGAGCTGCTACAAATTCCCATTTGGACTGAGGTCTGGACTTTGACTGAGCCATTGTAACAGCTTATGTTCGGGGTTGCTGTCCAGCTGGACGATCTACCTTGGACTCGTTCTTGAGTCTTTTTCAGCCCCCAACAGGTTTCCTTTCAGAAAATGTGCAGCCTCATCCATTTTCCCATAAACACTCTCTAGCATCGTTGCTCCTTTTGGGGATAAACGTAGCATGATATTGCCAGAACCGTGTTCAAGCAGCCACACTAGAGATGTTATTTAATGCTGAGGGAAAACAGGGCTACGGGGCTGAGATCCAGAGAAACAGCAATGTATTACAGAACGTCACTTCAAAGCACAAAAACAAACCAAGTCCTGCTAAGATTACATTTAAATATGTCGAAGGAGAGATCTTGATTGTGTGTCTCTGATATTATTCAGTCATCTCCTGACAGACCACCTGACCTTTCACCGTTGACCTTCCGGCTCTTGACCTCGTCTGTGACCTCCAACAATGGTAATCGGCTACCAGCTAATCCCCGTTCACATTCCTCAGATTCCAAACTTTGCGGTCAGTTAATCAGCACTGCAGGTATCGTCCCCCTGCCTCCTCCGCTCTCCACCTGCTGCTGCAAACTTTATTTGAAGTGGCGATTTTGTGTGAAGAATAAAGACAAGAAAATATTGGAAAAAAAAAAAATTCTCTCTGCTTCAACCTTTTAGAGAAAACTGAATACTTTCATAGGCTCTAAGACTGCAGAAGGTTTGACTTAAAGTGGAGACATCTGGAAGAAAAAAATGAAAAATCTCTGAAAACTTTTGAGGCAGTCTTACAGTCTTACTGCAACTGAGAAGGACTAAAAGGAAGTGAACTCAGTGAAAGTTAAAATATGAATGCTTCACCTGAATACTGAGCCATATGCATTAAAGATGTTCAAATCTGTGCATTTCAGTGCAGCATTTTCTGTTTCTCTCCTTTCAGTCATTGTAAACTGGAACTCTCAAGTCTATTCCATGGGTTAGAAAAACATGTACTGAAACCCCTGATAAATGTTGTGGAGCAGAGATTAAAGCAATCATAACAAGTTTAACGTTCAGACTGACATTAACGCAGAGGCGCTTTCAAAGAGTTTTGTAAAAAGGGAGTAGATCAGCACAGCACAGTTTAACTTCTGGTTAAACTTACAGAATCTCATGAGTTTTATTTTGCTACATTAATGTTTAAGCCATTTTAAAAATATTTATATTGGTATCTCATATTTTAAAAGCTAAAGTATTTTCCCCCCTGACTTTTTGTCCCCCTTTTTGTCATTCCTAAATGTTATAAATCATCAAACAAATTTCCTTATCAGACAAATGTAAGTTAAGGAAATTAAAAAACAGTTTTCAAGCATGTTTTTTTATTTTTATCAAGGTGACAAAAAAAAATCTTTCCAAATGAATCTGGCCTTTAGTAAAAATGTAATTAGCTCCCTAATAATAACTGATGGTGCCATCAAGCATTTGCATTAACTGGTAATGAGTCATGATTTATTAATTTTTTTTTTTTAGCCCTTTCCTGTTTGAATAATTGTCTTAATTCAGCCACATTGGAGGATTTTTGACCATTAAGGTAATGGCACATCATCTTTATTGAAGTCCAGGCTTTGACTAGTTCTGCTCCACAACGTTAATTTCTTTTTAATAAATGCCACAGTTCACTCAACACAGTCCGTTCCACTCTTGGATCCATGAATGAAAAACAGTCATACTCCCTTTACAACCATCAACCCAAAACTAAACAAACACAAACCACAAGCTCACCGCACATGACACTACATGTACACAACTCGTCCATTCAGCTTCCTCTCTGATACATTAGCAAAAACAGGTTTCAGTCTCTAACAGGAGTTATGGTTGCATGGAAGTCTTGCCATACGGGGCCACAGGAACTTTGTTTACGAGCACACTTCTCTTTAAAATACACAGTTCACTGCTGTTGAGTGTTGCAATGTAGGAATGATAAATACAATTAACCTCTGACAGGCTGAATCACAATGTTGGCGTTCCTAAATGAAAGGTCTGAGCAGTAATTCAAGCCACTCTCATGCTGTTTAAGATGTGAATATATAATTTACTACAGACTTGGAATCATTTCAGGCCATTTTTAACCGGTTCAAATCTTTTGTTAAATAATCAAAAAGAGTAGAGAGACTGCTATGTTTTTTTTTTTTTAATCTCCGTTTTTTCCAAGTATATATAAATATATCTGAATATATTTGTATTTACTGACACTGTCAACATATGATGCAATAAATGACAAGTGTGTCCATGCAGAAGATGTCCCTCAGGCCTTACGGACTTGATTTGTCTCCCTCCTCTTAATGGCAAATCATAAACCAGAAGACAATGTTCTCTGGTCACAAACACAGATTTCTGTTGTCCCTGTGATGTCTGAAATCAGAGAAGCAGCACATCCACATGCCAACACACAGGTTCTCATGCACAAAGCCAATCTTCAGAGTGGCAGTGTATTCACTTCCCGAGGAGCTGCAGAAGGCCACCCTAAGCCCCTTTCATCACCGAGACCACCGCAGTTGGAGAGCGAATACCAGGTTTCACCCCAACTAGGAAATTGACTTCTCATGGACTTAAGGGAGGATTTTCTACCTCCAAGACACCTGATTCTGTTTTATCTTGTTAAATGTCCAACCCACTGCTGTCTTCCTCTTTTCTTCTTCAGCTTCCTCTCCTTTAGCCTCTTCCTTTTCATCAGCACCCCTCTTCTTTTCTCCCAAAATAGGTTTGTTTTTGGACTTCCCCAAGATTTAACCCCTCACCTCTGCTTCTGTGCCTTCGCTGGGCAGCTGGCTTTATTAAAAGAGGCTCCAGCTGAGCCCCAGAATGCATGAGTGTGTGTTTGAGAGGGGGCAAAAGTATTGAGGCCACACAGGAACTACATCAGCCTACTAAGTTAAAAACTCTCTCAAGGCGGAGATGCGCGCACGTCCTTGTTCGGAAACAACGTTAAATTGAACCCAGTGGCAGCCGACAACCTATGCTCACCATGGGAGGTGAGGAAAGATTTTTATAGATGCAGACTGCTTAGCTGCACTCTGATTATGCACAACATTCAATGTCAGTGATTACATTTCTATCCAGTTTTGGACAAATCCTTTGTCTCAACTTACACCCTTAGCAAGGGATTCAAATGCGCTCCAGAAGGTCCTAAAAACCAGATTCTTTCCTTTCCCGTTTACGACTATGAACTACCCTGTGATATATATAAATTGAATAGTGCTTTCTACACGTATTCATATAGATATGAGCTTATAAATACATTTATGTTTACAAGTTGGAAGACTGTGAATACTTTTGCAATCCCTTCCACAAGAGTAAGAATCACTTTGGGTTAAAGTGACCTGATCCAGTATAACAGCAGTTTTCACTTTCTCTTGCCTGACACAAAGCATCACTGAAAGCCAGAGTTTACTCGGCAGAGGTGAAAAGAGGAACAGTCGATCAAAGGAAAACTCAGGCGGAGGTTAAAGCGATTACACACACTCTTTGTGTCCACTCTGACCAGGTGTTGCTGCGCCGCTAAGTGGAGTTGGCTTTTATTTAGGGATTTTCAGGAAGAAATGTGTCTTTAAAATAGTCAACAAAAAAAGCTATTTTGGGATTTTAAACTTGTGTGGTTAAGTTTTCCGTGCCCTCCCCTCCCTCCTCTCTCTCTGTGTTTTTCTCACCTCTGGTGGCCAAAGATGTGAGTGTGTGTGTGTGTGTGTGTGTGTGTGTTTGTGCGCCTGATAGAGTCAGGTCTCCAGTGTTAAGAGCTTAGTGCTGATTTTCTAAAGAGTCCTTTTTAGAGTGAGAGGGGCTTTTGACACCCTTCGTGTCTAAGAAGACCTGGCCATGAAAGAGCTGCACTCAATTCTCACACATGGACCCCTCGTCCCTCCACCCTGTTCTTTCACTCTCACCCTGGACACACACACGCAAACTCAGACACACACACTGTTGCTCACTGTTGTACAGTTTCTGAATCTCTTTTGTATGGGAATTACTGCCACGAGATTCTTCCCAGGTCAGCCAAACTGCGGGCTCCCGTGGAAGTGGAAGTGCATGTGTGGCAGGGTACGGAGCTGGCAAAGCAGTAAATTAATCATCCTGTTTAAATCCCTTTCGGAGAACTTAATCCTATTAAGTATACAAATGTGTGAATGGGCGAAGATAAAGCTGGAAGAAGCGGAAAGGGAAAATGGGGGAAAAGGCACGGAGAGTGAGGAACAGGTGGTCAGAGTGAGGGAAAAATGAAGGTACGAGATGAGGCGGATGCTGGAGTGAGCAGTGAGAACGACAGGACGAGGAGCAGGATGATAGCGCGGCAGTGAGCTTGTTTGTGTGCGAATCCTGCAGCCAATTCAGGCTGCAGTGCCATTAGTGGACCCCCAAAGATCACACTTCTGTGAGCAATTAGAAGCAGAAAGACTCCCAAAGAAAGAGGAGAGCGGAAAAGCGGCTTCCTGAAGACAATGCAGAGAGCTAAACGCGCAGGGCTGGGACCGGCACCTGGGAACGTCAGGGAATACACTGGCTGTGTAATTGTGTGACGGCGAAGCACGACTTCTGCGGATTAAACCATAAGTGCACTCGGGTCCTGGGAGGTTACAGCCTGCAGGATTCACCATCGTGATGAAAAACACAACTCGACTGCTTTTTTTTTTTTTTTTTTTTTTATCCTGACGTTGCTCCCTCAGGGCTCCTCTGCTCAAGCGTTTACTTCGGACCGCTCTCCTCTAAACTAATATTGACTTTGCTTGTGAATGACAGATCTGCAGTCTCCCTCTGCCTCTCGCCCCCATCTCATTGTCTGTTTCCCGCATTCAACATCACGCCTCACACACATACTTTAAATGCCAGGTAACGTGGTTGCTATGGCAACCTGACCGGGGTGGACACCTAGGGGACATTTTGACTTGACAGAGTGGATGTCCCCCGAGCGTTTGAGCGTCTGGTGGCCAAAGGCAACATGAAAGATAAGTGAGAGAGAGAGAGAGAGAGAGAGAGAGAGAGAGGGGGGGGAGGATTTGTCTTTTTGAGTTTCACATTACAAAGTTCAGCAATTTTCTGTGAAGAGTTTGCATTTTGAGGAAATATTTTTATTTATTTATCTATGATTAAAAAGATGAAAGTAAATTTAAATTGCCTTCCTGTAACGTTCTGCAGCATGAATGTGACTTTTCATAAGGCTCAGCTTAGAAAAGAGAAACAGACTTTGCCATTATTTGAGAACATTTAAATAACATGTAATAATGGGCAGGTTTCCATTGTTATGAACACTTTCAGCCGAAGTTGGTGCTGTAATATGTGGAGTCTGACTAGCTGTTACTCTTCCAGTATCTGAGGCTTTAATCGCTTTTCCACAACCTCACAGCGACATGACATCTGTCACCTGCATTTAAAATGATTACTACTGATAAAACACAAGTCACCTCAGAGCAGCACCATGAGTTGGCTGGAATAATTTATAAACAATAGTTGCTTTTATTCAGTTGTCTTTGTGACTTTGAGTGATAAAATGGCAGCTGTTTGCTAAAAGTCAAAAGCAGCACACCGGATCTTGTGAGAGTCTAGACCTTAGCATTTCAAAACATCACATCGCACCTTTGTGTGACTGGTGTCTTGAGAGAATTGCGATGTAAGGAAAGTATCGCTTTCAAATTCATACCTGCGCTTGAGGTGCACAACAATCGCTGCAGTTACCCGTTTAATCTGCACATGGTAGCAGAAGAAGAATCTACAAAAGCGGAGCATTAAGACGACTTTACCTCTACAGTTGGACGTATAAAGGTTGATTTTTGTAAATATTCTCTTTCTTAATTTAAATCATGTTTGTAGACATGAACCAGCTTTAGATTATGCTGTGATTCCTCCTGTGTGGTACGGACCAGTCATGCCTGGTGAGTAAAAGTAGAAAAACAGAGATGTGCCTCAAACGTCCTCCTAACCGACTGTGTGCCAGCGTTTCTGTAAGGAGACACCGTTCCTGACTACAGTTGGAATAAACTAAGTTTGATAATTTCTCCATTTTTCTGCAAACTCGCGGGAACAAGTTATTTTTCTACAAGAAAATAACCATTATAGACATGTTTAGAAAAATCCATCATTTACCAGAAACAGAAAATAAACATAAATGTTGACTTGCTCTTGCTTATACAGTATAAATGCTAGCATTATGCAGCACAGCTAGTTGCTGTAAGACGTTAGAAAAGCAGCAGGTTAAAACTTGAAAACCTGTAAGATTGTTTACAATTTTATTATTTATATATATATATATATATTTTTTTTTTTTTTTTTTTTTTTTTTTTTTTTGGCAAAAGACAGGTAGCAGTGAATGTCTTGAGTAGAGAAGAGTCCAAAATTTAGATTTTGAGACTTTAACCTGAAGAATGTAAACATAAAAAACATTTGGTTGGAGAAATACTCATCGGAAATATTTAATTTTAGTTAGTTTGTGCCAATTGTAACTTTACTAAATCTGATAAGTGATATAAGCACTCTTTTACTCCCCTACCTTGCGTGCTATTTTCTGTGTTTTTTGTGGCAGAACTGGTCTTTTCTGTACAAGTAAGAGAAAACATTGTTGCCTTCAAGCAGTCAGCTAACTGGCAGTCCACAGCCACATGTGCACCGAGTTGTTCTGTGCTCCAAAAAGCCAAAGAAAACCTTAGTCACCCCAGGAACTTGTATGGCATTTTAAAATCAAGCTGTTTGAAAGAAAAATGTTGTGGTTTTAAAGCTGTAATTATTAAAACCTTGATAACGTTAACCGGCCCGTGCCTCCCTGGTAACATAACACAGTTGAAATGAAACAGATTTGACACTTTTTCTCTCTCTCTCTCTCTGTGTGTGTGTGTGTGTGTGTGTGTGCGTGTGTGTGTGTGTGTGTGTGTGCATGTGCAAAAGCCAGGCTGGCTGCACGGCTCTCCAGCCCAGGAACAGATTAGTCAGTGACCTGAGGCTATGACATCATCTGAAATGTTTACACACATAATTATATATAAGTGAGAAATACATGTGCTGTAAAAAGCCACATACACATAGGCATAGACACCACACAGAGGGAAAACTGACAGGGGTTTTCAGTAATACAGTAATTGCATATGAGGACATTTAAGCAGCACTTGGTAATTGGGACCATCTGATGATGGTCCTTAAATTTAACGCTGCCTCAACAGAAAATTCAGCTAAACTGTGCACCTGTGATGTTTAGTAACGCCATTATAATGATTATTTATCTAAACACGAAAACATGGTTGTTCTTTTTTTTAAAACAAATAGCAAACCACATACCAAATTGCATGTAACCAGACAAAACTGACATACCGGCTTTTTAAAATGAATAAATACAATTTAAGGGTAAGGATAAAACAGTGCCCTGCGACAGACTGGCGACCTGTCCAGGGTGTACCCTGCCTCTCGCCCGGAACGTGAGCTGGAGATAGGCACCAGCACCCCTCCCGACCCCACTGAGGGACAAGGGTGAAGGAAAATGGATGGATGGATGGATGGATAAAACAGTGTGCTGGTCTGCACAGGTTTGGTACATGCATGTTATGTCTGTGTCACACTGGAAAAAGGTAAAAGATAAAGGGTAATTTTATTTGTATAGCACATTTTCAGCAACAAAGCAATACAAAGTGCTTGCTATCTAATCTGGTTTAAGTAATGGAAACATCACAGTTGTTTTAAAGCAACAAAGACACACAAATATCTGTCAAGTTATTGTGCCTTTTCAGGATTCATTCAGCTGACTGAGCAAACTCATCAAGAGCTAAACTAGGGCTGGACAAGAAATCAATATCAATATATATTGCGATAAACATGTAATCAGTATCAGTTGATAATAAATCTGATTGAATATTCAATATTCAGTATATCACACATTCACTGAACTCTGACCCAGAACCGCACAGCATTCTGGGGGATGTAGGCAGAGGATTGGCTTTAGCCACTCAACCTCTCACAGCCAACTAAGCAAGTTAAATCACTTGTTGTTTACCCAGTAACAACTTGTTGAGTAACTTGCACAGTAGCAGTTTAAAATTTCGCCACTGCGCTTCATAACTGCTTAAAACAACAAAAACAAAAACAAAAAAAAAACAGCATGGAGTGAAAGTTAAAAGATGAAAGGTCATGTTGGTGTTTGGTATCGTTTAAAACAAACAAAAAACAACAACAAACAAATCAATAATTATCGTTAGACTGTTATGCTTATATCGTGATCGTCCAGCCCTGAGGTAAACAGTAACATGTCCTGCAGAGTCTTACATGAAGTCATATCTGTGTGTCGCCTAGAAATAGCATTTACACCGTTGACAGCAGGCTCCCAAATAATGTTCATGGAGATTTGACCATTTTTGGAGCAATGGGTGGACCTCAGTTTGTCAGATTCCTTGCAGATTCCCTGTGGCGCTAAGGCAGAATTTGTTTTGCAGCACAAAGCAAATGAATGGAAGAATTTAATCTCAGATTACCTCTTACCCACCACTGACTCGTCTCAAGAACATTTAACCTCTTTCCTGCTTTCCCTCAGAGCTCTTCTTGTCTTACCTATTTTTGCTCCCTCTCTTCTATATCCTCTCCTCCCTCTGCCGCCCTCTTTTTGCCCTGCTCCCTGGGTAATGAGTCTAATCCATCAGCCAGACAGTATTAATCGTATTCCGATAGCCGTGTGTTCACTTGCGGCTCTCTGCTGTCTCCGTCTCTACGAGTCAATAACCCCCGCTCTAACACCTACACACTGACTATGACATTTAGGTTGTGTGTTTCCATGTGCAGATGTCTGTGTGCAAATTTTTAAACCAGCTCAGCACTACAACTAAATTTATTGCAGTCTTTGTCTAGAAGAACGTCCAAAACACACACAAAATGTAGACACACACACCACAGCTAAAATGACCACCGCTGGACATGGTGCCAGACCGCTCCATCACCACAAACTCGCGGAGGCTGACATCATATCCTTTTCCTGTTTGCGTCTCATGTTGCAGTGTAATAATAAATAGAAAAGATTAATAGAAAATGACAGGGCTTAAACGTGTGACTGGGGCAATTTGTGTGGATTAATGTATTTGTGTGTGTTTGAGCGTGTCAGCCTGGATACTGTTGTTGCACAACACCCCCCCCCCTTCTCTCTCTCTACTTCCTCTTCTGAGAGGAGGGAGATGTTGCTCCCAGCTCTCCGTCTAACGGGTGAATTGAGTTTCCTAAATCTGCCGAGATTTACCCTACCCAGAACTGAAGTAAACTCTGTTTAAGCTGGGTGCGAGAAANAATCAGTTTTAAAGATAACTTTATTTATTGTTATTATTAAACTAAAATCTCCAGCATGGGGAAGTGGGATGAGCTCGACTTTTCTCGACAATACTTTTCGCCAAAAGAGTTTTTTTATTTTTTTTATTTTAGCCACATCTTTGACCTGATCTACCACAAACCCTGTGACCCAAAAGTCTGAAATGAAAAGCAGTCTCCTCCCTTCTTTTCTCCGTCTCAATCCCATTTTAGGCCCCAAAAACATCTAAAATAAATAATAAAAAAACATCAAACCACGAGGTAATACGTCAATCTGGCGTCTAACTGTCCTTTGTGATTTCCAACCGTAGCCTCCCCTCATCTTTTTCTCATATAATTTGCTCCCTCCATCAGCTGCTCCACTGTTCTGCAAATCGCTCAATCACAGCCTCACTTTTCTGAACGCATCAATCATTTCTTGCCGTCCGTCTTCCTGCACTGCTGTCTGGCTGGACGACCTCAAGCGCGTAAATTTAAAGAGACAAACACGCAAGAAATGTACATGCGAATCCCCATTCCTTCCACAGACTGCACGAGTTTAATAACATGCTGTTAAAACTATTTTCTTAATGCATATTTATCATGTGATTGAGAGCTGAGGTGATGGTCTGTGGTCAGGGGAGAAATCAGCACCGAGGAGCAAAGTAAGCCCATTTGAGACGTGCACTGCAAGCCGTTAATTCAACAGCTGTTGAAAGCCTATGAATGAGAGTTTCTCTGTAAAAGTTCTCAACAGCATTGTTCCTCAATTGTACTGATGACATCTCTGCATCACTTTAAACAAGTCTGAGCTGCTTGCAGTCACATTAACAGCTGGCAGGCACAGCAGCAACAAGTCCTGAAGTGACAGTAAATGGCAGCACTTTCCAAAACGCTGAGCAGTTCGGAGCTAAAGGAACGAGCAAAAGCAAAGCTTTGCGTCATTGTTTGGGACGGACTTGAAATTTGTCAGTTTTCTGATTGTGTTTTATTGTGATGTCAAAAAATCGCAACAATGCTAAATTATTTCAAACTTTCCCACCTTAAATGTGACATACATCCTGTACAATTCCAATGAAAAAATAAAAATCTGTTAGATGGGAAGAGTAAACTGGCGCAACACCTGGATGGACGACTGTGAAAGAAGAAAATCATCATAAATAACAGAAGGGACTGAAAACATCATGTGTGTAATGAATCTACATGTTTTTCTTTATGAATGGAGTTACTGAAAAAGGAGACTAAATGCTACAGCGTGGTTATAACACTGACCCACAGTTAAATTTACTTAATTTCATGCTGTGCACTGCAGATCTAATGTTTGCAGCAGTTAAAAATTCACTTTTGATGTACCAAAAGTGGTTGGTTTTCTTAGTCATTCCAATAAATGACTCAATTCTGTGACGTTTTTAATGCACTTAATATCTCCATTTAGACTCATTTAAAATGTATATTAAATATGCCAACATGCATGACACAATAATAAACATTGTGACTTATTCCCACAGTATGTTCTAAGCAATGGCACATTTAAAGTGCAAGATGTAATAGTTACTGCAATACAAAATATGCATTTCAGTCTACGAAGACTTTGGTGTTAAATCTCACCACGTATAGACTGATTGAAATGCCTGCAGCAGTGAGGAATAGATAAATGACCAAATGCCAGTTTGATGAAACTGTTAATGTCACATATTTCATCTAAAAGGAGCTGTGGTTTATCTGGCATTAAACATTTCGTTTTTTACATGTGCTGGAGTGTGAAAAAGAGCAGAGAAAAGATGAGGGCAATGTGTTACTCACTCTGGTTTCACGATTCACAGTTTATAAACCAGAACAGAGAGGCCATCTCTCTCTCACACACACACACACACACACACACACCTAATTCAGCACTTTGTGCGGTTTAGTCTTTCCTGTCTCTTGTTTGCACAGCAACATATTCTACCATTCCTTTGAGCCCTCCTCTGGGTGCAAGTGCAGACATGTATAATGATATTTCACAACATTCTACATGTTGAACCATATTGTTAATCCGCATTTTAACATCTACATAGGTTTATGTCAAAGATTACATTCAGCACACTGGGTTCTATACTTTGATTAATATTTTCCAGCTTTGCCACAAATACTCTGGGCTTTTTGTCCAGGTGTGGACTTTGACTAGACCATTCTAACACATGCTTCAGTCTAAAATAGATTAACTGTAGCTCTGGCTGTATGCTTAGAGTTATTGTCCTGGTGAAAGGTTAATCTCCATCACAGTCCCATGCCTTTGGAGGCTGTATCAGATTTTCTGTATCAGCGGGAATCCCAGAAGTCCATAAAATCTGTCCACCCCTGATTCATGAACCTAAACGTTACAGTAGATGCCTCTAGCAGCCAACAGCAGTCAGGGATGCTGCTTTTTTAATAGAAGCCAAGCATGTGTCTCTACGTCAGAGCACAGCGTGAATTCCTCACTTTGGACATATATAAGTGGAAACATCAGCAGGGCTGAAGTCAGCTACACAAAGCTGGACAGCTTACTAAGAATGCAGCTACAGAAAAAGGGTCTGATGTCCCTGTCCGTTTCCTTCAGCTGCACGCTGAAGCAACAAGTAGCAGCTTTGACCCTCAAAGGAAACATCACCTGCTGCTTGTTGGCCACAATTTGGAGCCTGAACCAAGAGAAATTAAAACCCAATCAAAGAAGCGTGAATCATGTTTAGTCTTAGTAACCATGAGGAGGATGAAGGGAAAGTTTAAGGAAAAACAAAGCCTTCAAAATGATGGGTTAAAAATGTTAGCATTGCTTTGAGCTTTTCAGCTGCTCTGAAATTTCCAGCATCACCAGTAAAGTAGTCCTTGAAATCAAACAAGTCACTGGTCCTTCCGGCAAGAAACCTGGTGGAATTTTATCCTGAGACTACTCAGAAAGTGGAACCGACAACGCAACAAGTTTGACCCGAGGTAAGTGTTCAACCGGTGATGGTGACTCAACAGGATCCTTTTCTTTCAGCTTCTGGTTAGATTTGTACAACAATGGCATGAAAAGTAACTTGTCACTCAGTGTTGTCAAACATAAAATGACAAACCTTATCTGTCAAACGTATTTATGAATAACTTAGCAGGTCCTTTGTGTAGCAAACACAAACTGATGGATTCTGTACTAAGTGACCACGGCAGGCAGGTGGTTCATGTTATTTAGTGGCATCAGTCAGACTATAGGAGGATAAAAGCAAATACACTTTACAAGTTTTAGATTTTCACTAGGAAAACAACTGGAAAAGCGTCCCGTCCTTCCATGTCACAATTACGCACTACTTGTGTTGGTTTGTCACACACAACCTCAGCAGAGCTGCAGCTCCTACGGGCAACATCCAAACCACTCATATTTCTGCTTTACGTCTCCTTTTTTATGATGTTTCAGTCCTTCAGAGTTACAGTCAGTTTTCCAATAAAACTTCTGCTGTGTAATTTTCCTCATCCGACACATTTCTCTTGATTTGATTGAGGAAAATAACTTGAACCTCACCAGTAGATTTTGTTCCCCAAAACTATTGAAAGGAGCATTTGGTCACTACAGTTTTAGATTGTACAAGCACAAGAAATAAGCGTGCGGCTCTACGGTGGAGCCGGAGCCGAGGTAGATCCTGTTTCTCCCTTCAGGCACTATCACCATGTGTGTCACTATCTTTGTGCACTGTGTGTACGTTAGAAACGGAAAGTGTTTCCTCCCCCGAGGCCTCTCGCTGTGTGAAAATGAACCTCTCGTCAATCGTCTACTCTAGGCTGTTTAGGGAAATGAGGGATTCATCCGTCAGCCTCTCGGATGTATGGGGGCGACAAGCCTGCTGCCGTTTGCAGCGTCTGACCCAACACCTGCACAACGCTTTTAGACCAGAAGGGGAGGATGCCAGAGAGCGAAGACAAAAAAGGTGCAAGGACAACATTTGTGGCAATCAGAAAGAAAATCCGAGGGCTTTTTCAAATTTTAAAAAAAGAACAAGCTGGCAGAACGACATAGTTCTTTTCTTTTATCACAACTCCACCTCCTCCTTTTCTGCTTAGATCCAAATCTATTCAAGATGCCTCCAGAAACCCTCCCATCTCCCCACTTCATTTCCCCCCAAACTTCCTATTTGCCAGCTCCTGGCAATTGCTGGCTCGCTGAGATATTCTTCTTCAAATAGTTTCTCTCCGTCAATGTTGTCTTTCTTTCTTTCACCACGGCCGAGGCTTGGGTCACACACACTTGTCACTCTGGACCAGCTGTCATGCACCATCTGTCCACTGTCCGCTCAGCACACACCCCCCATTTACGCACATATACGCACACACCCTGTTGCTAAAATGTGGCGGTTACTGGCAAAGATCCTGCAGCCAAAAACAATTTATGCTTATTGTCTTTGTCAAAAATAAATACTGTCTCTGGGATTAACAAAAAGATGCAGAGAGAAATGGATAACAATCAAGAGAAGAAAGAATAAAGAAGAATAAGAATAAGAAGAAAAAAATACAGGATACAGAGCTTTTTAAATGTTTGAGAATGATTTCAACCTAAACAGTGCATGCGTTGGAGCAGGCAACGCTGCGGTGTGCGTGTGTACTGCATTCCTTTGAGCAGTGGGATGGAAAGACTGGCCATGAAAGCAAACAGTGTTGGCAATTAAGTCGCCTGGACAGCAGCCAGGCAACACACATGCATGCACATATAAAAATACGAACGCTTCCACAAAGAAATGTCACAAACGATCAGAATAATTCAGCGCACGGACCGCTTTAGGAAGAGATTCTGAACCCGTTTGTTGGAAAAACACTGACTAGTTACATGACATTAAAAAGCTTTTTGTTTTTCAAAGTTTGACACGGTGGATTTAACACACCAGTCAGTTATGATTATGCTCCACTTGTCTGCCAGGAACCTACTGGTTCTGTTAAAGAAAAAAAAAAAAAACTTTGTCTACATGTAAACACAGAAAGATAAATGTGATGGTATAATCTGTGGTGCTCACTGTAAGTAGTCTCATTTAAATTGGGTGATTAGGAACAATTTAGAATGACTTTGCTTCTGCACTTCCAATTTCTATCACATTTTAGGCATAATATCTTGTCTGTTTGGCAGTTTCTGATAGTTTTCAAATGAAAAAAAATTATTTTACTATTCATAAGTTGTATACTTTAGTTTGATGATTTAATAATTTAATAAACTTTTTTTTGCTTAGTTCTTTTGGTTCAGTCCTTTATTTGTGCTACTCTGTTAAATAAAAATTAGAAGACAAAAAAATGTTCTTAACCTGAGCTTACTCATGAAGTTGGTCTTGACTGGATACATGTAACACATTTAGCATTTCACCAAGAATATTGTTTTTGATGACTCTGGAATAATAAGAGAATGGGGCATCTCAAGAGAAACTGCTCAAAAAAAAAAAGAAAAAAATGGCTGCCATCGATACAAAATAAACTTATATCATTTTCTGCCTCCCTCGTCATCATTATTGTACTTGTTTGCCCTTTTGGCTACTTTTCCAGCCTTATGTTGGTTTAGACTTTAATTATTGCTCTCATTGAAGACATAAACAGGTCGCAGTAAGGAGCTAATTTCTTCTTGCCACTTGTGGAGCTCAACAGACATCTGTCTTGAATTTGATGCTCACTTGTCTTTCCCAATTCAGAGTGGTTTTGAAGAGAAACGTGCATCTGTGTCATGTCACGTTTGTTTGTAGCAGTGTAGCATTGGATAAACAATTAAAAACTTTTAAACACTAATCAAATTTGAAAGTACTGTAGAAGTGAAGAAAACAATTTAGTCACTTGGATTTTCTTGTACTAAACAAATATGCTCACTGATCATTTTACTAGGATTAGGCAGATGCAAAAAAGCCCTCAAAAAACAATGTGTGGTATTGCTTTGGTAAAAACACAGTAAGGACGTGGTTTACAAAGGTTAATGTAAAAAATGAACGATTCTGACATGTTTGATTAAATCAATAATACGCTTTCAATCAGACCAGAATGTCTTATTTCTCTTACTTCACAGGCAGCTTTTTAAATTTCTCCTCATCTTCAAAAAGTGCTTCATAAAAAAGAAAAAGTGTTTCTGAGCTCACAGCTATAGGGACACTTGGCCCTCATGGAGATTCTGATCAGGCACATTTGGGCCAGCTGGGGCTAGTTTGGATCTGCACATCAAATTTCCACAGAACAAGTTTAGACAGTTCAGTTCGCAGGCTGCGGCTGGAGTCAGACCTGACTGATGCCACTGTTCCACTTACTGACCACAGCACAACATGAGCAGTTTGGTTTGAAATACGACCCGCCGCGCTACAACAGCCAGGATGAGGGTTCGGTCCCGCATATAGAGGACACATGTTAGTGAGGGCTTGATGAAAACAGAGCGAGCGTGGCTCTGTGCTGCATACGAAACAACTGGACACATCGGTACACCTTTTGAAAGCTACCGCTGTTAACTAAATTAGATTCCCAGGCTCTCTCTGAGTGCGTGTGCATGTGTGTGTTTGTGTGAGTGTTGGTGTTTGTGGGTGCAGCAGGAGTGTTATATTAGTTGGTGATGCATTGAACAGCTGTGACACACATCCACCCACACATCCCCACAAACACACACAAGTATGTGCATATATATATATATATATATACACACACACACACCAATCCACTTGCATACACATAAACTGATTAACATTTCGGAGCACTAAACTCTGGCCCTGACCTCTTGGAGACCAACTGACACGACGACTGTTTTTAAATGCCCAAGTATGTGTGTGTGCATTCACTAGTGAGTGAGAATACAAGTGTGCAGCAGCAGCAACCGCATTCAGCTTGTGTGTTTGTAATGGAAGAAGTAGACTGATGTAATGAGGCTGTTATAAGGGCGAACCTTAATCCTGCTGAAGACAGACATAGACCTCTCACCCCTGCCTGTGTGTATATGAACACATACACACAGTTTAGACTTTTATTTTTTCCTCATAAATCTCTCTTCTCTCCCCTTTCCTTCCTATTGTTTTTTTGGATCAAGAATTGTCTGTTCTTTCCTTGCACCCCCTCCAATTGTATTCCTGTCTGCCTCTCCTTTCTAGTCTTCCTTTGTTCACTCCATCCACTTCCTATAATCATCTGAACACAATTTTCTGATCATATTCCCTTATTTGCTCTTTTGCCATATGTCTTCCCACCTTTCTGCACATATTTTCTTTTTCTCCGTCTTCACTTGAAACTTATACTCAACTCTTTTTTTTCTCTGCTTCCTGCCTTCTTTCATCCTGTTTCCCCCCCACTTACATTTCCTTTTTCTATATTTTTTTCCTTATAGGCCCTCATACGTGTTGCTGTTCTTTCAGCTTTGCTTTCCCTTTATTTCTTTGCAGAGTTTGTTTAATTGTCACATGGCATCAGATGAACCCATGAGAAAGAAAAAAATACTGTTTTTCAAAAGGGCTAAAATATAAAATTAAGTTTAATGTATATGGAAATTAAATCTGCAATACTTTCTTTCCAAAAATGGAAAATAACGTTATGACTTGCAGATTGACAACATTTGTAGTTGCACTTTAAAGCTACATAACAAGCCAACATGCAAGAATACAACACATTTCGATGTGTATTTTTAAGTCTGTTTTTTGCTTGCTTAAATTGGTTTGGGCCTTCTTTGTAAAAATAAGCGCTCGTTCCCTCTCTATGCCTCTGTGACTCCTGCATGTGGTCACACCGAATACCAAAAAGAGCATGCATGCGATTTTTAAGTCCACCACATTAGCAGCAGCAGTGAAATAGCACAAAAGGTACACACACAAACATGATCTGGCTTAAAAGAACAACTGTGGTCTCTGCTAAGCTGCCTTTTTTTATAAGCTGGATTTATATTTCCTGCCACAATTTACTGTATTGAGGCTGCCAAAACAGTATCTGGAACAAAATTTTATATATGTAAGTATGAGCAAAACTAAACTAAATCGTTGTTGTTTGAGTAGTAAATGCTATTTGGTCACTGTTGAATGTGGCATTTGCCATGTTTGGATTTGCAGGATGCATAGGACTTGATGATAGTTATACTCTAACTTTGCTAACATAAAATTGGTTTGCAAAATACAGAAAAAGAGAAAAAGTGTATTAAATTAATTATTTATCTTGAAGAGTCATAATAAAATATGGCCCTCCAAAACCATAAAAGTGTAAAAAAAAAGAAAAAGAAAAAGTAATATTACGGTTATAGTTGCCAGTTTTCTTATAGAAAAAGGTCTAGCTCACAAATTCAGATGCCTCTCTTGCTCCAGTTTAATACATTTATTTTTCTCTCGGTGTGCTACATTACGGACCCGGTTTAGATTGTTAATGGAGACAAAAATAATCTCCAATGATCTATGGAGGGTTGTGGAAGGCTTTCTGAAAGGAAGCAGTACAGCCAAATACTGACGAGTGGCTTGCCAAGCTTACCGTGTTTCAACAAGTGATGCGCTTGGAAACAGGCGTCTTTTAGATGAGCATTGCTTAGTTGTGACCAGCAGGAAACAACATCAGTGCTTTTTCCTACAAATGTTTGTCCAACACATAACAGGAGTTCTTATTCATATCTGCATACACAACTATGTAAGGGGCTGCTGGTTGCTGATTGTCTTAACAGCAGAGTCCCTAAATCTGGTCGGACATACTTTTTTAGCAACATTAGTTAATATCCCACTGCCCATATTGCAAACTGATGCGTCTGCGGTGAAATTTACATTCAGATTCAGTGGTAAATCCCTAATGGTGCTTTCATGAGTTTACATTCTGGTCTGGTTTACATTCAAAGTCTATATGGAGATGCGTTGAGGACGCGTCTGATGTGTCAGACATGTCAAAATCGCTCTAGTTTTCCGTTACCAGCCTATTTGTTGGCCAGGTTGGATGGATCAGACTCATCGGATGTGTTTGACGTACAACGCCTAAAATGCTCCAAATCACGCTGGGCTAGACGCTCGAAATGCAAAGTGACAGGAACCTTGACGTGCCTCCACATGGACTTTGAATGTAAAGACTCTTACATCTGGAGGAAGATATTTGTCAATATTCTCAACAAAAGATTTAGTTCTTAATGTATATTTATCATGATCACCTTTATTAAAGACACAAACAGGTCACACGCACGCGCACACACACACACACACACATACACACACACACACACACACACAAATACATATAATTCAAATAAAAGAAAGTCATATACAAACTAGAAATAACAACTATAAATCACAATTTAACAAAAATGATAAAACGCCAATGGTTCCATATTCTGGACCCACTTTATGCCGTATCCATTAGCAACAGCAGGATGTTATTTGTAGAATCAAATAATCTCCTCATAAATGTATAAATCCAGTTTCTTACTGCAGCATAAAAAGTGGAGACATTGTCAATATAAATTAAATTAAAAAGTAGAATAAATTACATGTTAGGCTACTGGAAAATAACATCGACAGTTTAACTTCAGTAAAGTTTGGTTTAGACCAGTGGTGTCCAAATTCAGTCCTCAAAGACCGACATCGTCCGTATTTTAGTTTAGATACAGCTGGTTCAACACACCTGAATCAAATGATGATGAAGATGAAGAGGAAGCTGAACCATTTGAATCAACTATGTTGGAGCAGAGACGTATTTAAACTGACAGGACATCGGCCCTTGAGGGCTGACTTTGGATCAAACAATGCAAATAATTCATGGACACTACTTCAGTGTTTGATTGGCAGGTAGTCTACAGGAAGTGCAGAACAGTGCCTTTAAAAAAAGTACCTAATGACCACTTGTGCAAAGATTTACCAGAATTACATGCTTCCATCCAGCATTGAGGACTTTCAAGGAAAATGCTGCAACTCTAACCACACCGGTTTTACTCATTTTTCCAGTCACAGTTATCCTGGGAGTAGAGGACTGGAGATGTTGGTGTTGGGAAATCCTTTTATTTTATTATTTTTTTTTAACCACAGGGATCTAAGGAGGCCCTGGTGAGGCCATACAGAAGGCGCTAGAGCAGGCTGCCTGAGTAGAAAGAGAGCACTCTAAACACTGACAGGCAGCACTTGAGACAGGCTGGGGATTGAAGGAGTCCTGCTGAGCCATTGTTACCAGGTATGCAGGTTAACAAGACACAGCATCAGTCTTTAACTTCTACCTTTTACTTCGCCCTCTGTGTTCAGACTCACTCTCACACACAGTCCTTCCACAAAATCTTTTATTAACATACTTTAGTGTTTCTGTTTATTCCCAGCCTTCTCCCTTCAAAGATCTTGTATAGCCTAAGGAGAAATAGCGAAACATTAAATAAGAAAATGACAATAATTCACATTGAAGGAAGATGATAATTACTCGTTTCCAATAATGACTTTTCTCCTGCTGACAAACTTTATTCCTCAGTCCGTTTCTGAATCTTTTAGCTCTTCTTTCTGCTTTGCACATCTCTTTTTGTCTTTTTATTTTCCTCTTGTCTCTGCTGTATACAAACGTTTACAACTTTAGGTTATATCTTACATTTTGTGCCCTCAGACATGACAGCCTATCTAGTCAGTAAACAAAATCCTAAACACATGGAACCTGAATTATATGTCTCAGGCATAAATATCATTGTGCCAGAAAGTCTGACATACTATCTATTTTTTGCTTCAATACAGCAAAATTACGCAAGAAAAAAAAACAAAAACAAAAACAAACAAAAAAACATTAACCCCTGCATTATGCATAATTTGGTGACCACATAGATCATGCAGCCATGTGGACTTTAATGTGCTGGAAAACATGAGCGCCAAATATTTGCTCTGAATAAACTACATGGATGCCAACGGAAGGGGTTTAACAAAACTACAACTCAAATACGACAACACTGGCCAACTGATATCATTGCTTAATCTTACACTGTGCTATGCTTTCATCCCTAATGAAGATTATTAAATCTTAACAGCATGAGCTGCTTTCTGATTGAGATTTATAATTGCCCGAGCGATAAGGAGCATTCAAGTTTTATTTTCAGATTATCTTCTTAAAAACAAGCTACACCTCATCTCCTCCAGCCACCTTTCCAAGTCAATGTCAAGGGAAAAGTGACGAAGCTTTATCATGAGGTTATGAATTCTACAGCCTTGATCCCAATAAACATCCACTATTCAGAACAATGATGCATCAGTGGCTCACATGTTTCATAGATGAGACAGAACTTTGTTTTGTACAAAATCACGTTATTTTCTGTTATAGATCTGCGTTACACGTTTTTCAGAATATTATATTTGATCAGGAAACAGTTTAACAACAGTTTTATCCGTAAAGAATATCTATTAAGGGCATAACATAGACAAAGTAACTGGAGACACCAATTCTTAAACAAACACAAAGTACATCCTAGTTTCGATTACTATTCAGTTGTTAGTGATCGGTGCTGATAATTCTGTTTGCGTCGCTAAAGTTAATCTCTGTTGTTGGGTGAGACAAGGAGCATCTGCAGCAGCAGGAAAGCTTAACTTACTATAAAGTTGCATCATTTACCTCTAGAGTATTCAGTCATGGTCTGTCATAGATTATACGCGATGATTTTTAAATTTTGGGAACTTTATAGTTAATAAGCATTTAATGCAAAAAGACTTTTTTAATTACACTGTTACTGAAAGATTTGGTTGCTGGGTGCAGCAAATTTTTAAACCATTTCACAATTTTATTTTTTTTTTCCCCAACCCAAAAATGTCTTGGATTTGACAGCAGCAGCTTTTGTTAGACTTCTTTTTACTCACTGTGTCTAAGCCCTTTGTACATCTCTCACGTCTTTCCCTCCGTCTCTGGTGTATACAAACATTTATATCTTTAGGCTATAATTTCAGCAGGCTTTTACTTCGAGCCCTTAGAGGAGACAGCGTAAAGAAATGTACCCTAAGGCAAGTTTGCAGTCACAAAACACCAATGGACACATAAAGCCCAAAGCCTTAACCTACAAGCCCAAATGCAAGCTTGACACAAATATTATTGCGAGGTTTTCTTTTTCAACATTTTTAAAGTTAATTTGGAGATACTAGTGGTGTCTTTCAGACACTAGTAATTACACATAAACATACAGCAATGAAGGAGGGAAATCCCTAATTATTGAGTTTGCTACCCAGTGTTGACTCCTTAGAAATGAAAGAGTATTTTCTTCCTTATAACATTTTTTTTTAAAATCCGTCTGCAGTCTCTTTCTCTCGTCTTCCCTTCACTTCATTTTCTTGCCTGTCTGTCTGTCAGTCATGCCTGGTTACCATTCTGTCATCAGTGTTTTTTGCCGTGTCTCTCTAAAAGCTCTCAGCTTCCCTCAGGGCTCAACTTATGATGACATTACAGTACACCTTAAATGTCTCTCGCTCTGCCTTTTTATCTCGTCACACACACACACACACACNCTGATTGAAATGCCTGCAGCAGTGAGGAATAGATAAATGACCAAATGCCAGTTTGATGAAACTGTTAATGTCACATATTTCATCTAAAAGGAGCTGTGGTTTATCTGGCATTAAACATTTCGTTTTTTGCGTGTGCTGGAGTGTGAAAAAGAGCAGAGAAAAGATGAGGGCAATGTGTTACTCACTCTGGTTTCACGATTCACAGTTTATAAACCAGAACAGAGAGGCCATCTCTCTCTCACACACACACACACACACACACACACCTAATTCAGCACTTTGTGCGGTTTAGTCTTTCCTGTCTCTTGTTTGCACAGCAACATATTCTACCATTCCTTTGAGCCCTCCTCTGGGTGCAAGTGCAGACATGTATAATGATATTTCACAACATTCTACATGTTGAACCATATTGTTAATCCGCATTTTAACATCTACATAGGTTTATGTCAAAGATTACATTCAGCACACTGGGTTCTATACTTTGATTAATATTTTCCAGCTTTGCCACAAATACTCTGGGCTTTTTGTCCAGGTGTGGACTTTGACTAGACCATTCTAACACATGCTTCAGTCTAAAATAGATTAACTGTAGCTCTGTTTGTATGCTTAGAGTTATTGTCCTGGTGAAAGGTTAATCTCCATCACAGTCCCTTGCCTTTGGAGGCTGTATCAGATTTTCTGTATCAGCGGGAATCCCAGAAGTCCATAAAATCTGTCCACCCCTGATTCATGAACCTAAACGTTACAGTAGATGCCTCTAGCAGCCAACAGCAGTCAGGGATGCTGCTTTTTTAATAGAAGCCAAGCATGTGTCTCTACGTCAGAGCACAGCGTGAATTCCTCACTTTGGACATATATAAGTGGAAACATCAGCAGGGCTGAAGTCAGCTACACAAAGCTGGACAGCTTACTAAGAATGCAGCTACAGAAAAAGGGTCTGATGTCCCTGTCCGTTTCCTTCAGCTGCACACTGTGATGGGAAGCAACAAGTAGCAGCTTTGACCCTCAAAGGAAACATCACCTGCTGCTTGTTGGCCACAATTTGGAGCCTGAACCAAGAGAAACTAAAACCCAATCAAAGAAGCGTGAATCATGTTTAGTCTTAGTAACCATGAGGAGGATGAAGGGAAAGTTTAAGGAAAAACAAAGCCTTCAAAATGATGGGTTAAAAATGTTAGCATTGCTTTGAGCTTTTCAGCTGCTCTGAAATTTCCAGCATCACCAGTAAAGTAGTCCTTGAAATCAAACAAGTCACTGGTCCTTCTGACAAGAAACCTGGTGGAATTTTATCCTGAGACTACTCAGAAAGTGGAACCGACAACGCAACAAGTTTGACCCGAGGTAAGTGTTCAACCGGTGATGGTGACTCAACAGGATCCTTTTCTTTCAGCTTCTGGTTAGATTTGTACAACAATGGCATGAAAAGTAACTTGTCACTCAGTGTTGTCAAACATAAAATGACAAACCTTATCTGTCAAACGTATTTATGAATAACTTAGCAGGTCCTTTGTGTAGCAAACACAAACTGATGGATTCTGTACTAAGTGACCACGGCAGGCAGGTGGTTCATGTTATTTAGTGGCATCAGTCAGACTATAGGAGGATAAAAGCAAATACACTTTACAAGTTTTAGATTTTCACTAGGAAAACAACTGGAAAAGCGTCCCGTCCTTCCATGTCACAATTACGCACTACTTGTGTTGGTTTGTCACACACAACCTCAGCAGAGCTGCAGCTCCTACGGGCAACATCCAAACCACTCATATTTCTGCTTTACGTCTCCTTTTTTATGATGTTTCAGTCCTTCAGAGTTACAGTCAGTTTTCCAATAAAACTTCTGCTGTGTAATTTTCCTCATCCGACACATTTCTCTTGATTTGATTGAGGAAAATAACTTGAACCTCACCAGTAGATTTTGTTCCCCAAAACTATTGAAAGGAGCATTTGGTCACTACAGTTTTAGATTGTACAAGCACAAGAAATAAGCGTGCGGCTCTACGGTGGAGCCGGAGCCGAGGTAGATCCTGTTTCTCCCTTCAGGCACTATCACCATGTGTGTCACTATCTTTGTGCACTGTGTGTACGTTAGAAACGGAAAGTGTTTCCTCCCCCGAGGCCTCTCGCTGTGTGAAAATGAACCTCTCGTCAATCGTCTACTCTAGGCTGTTTAGGGAAATGAGGGATTCATCCGTCAGCCTCTCGGATGTATGGGGGCGACAAGCCTGCTGCCGTTTGCAGCGTCTGACCCAACACCTGCACAACGCTTTTAGACCAGAAGGGGAGGATGCCAGAGAGCGAAGACAAAAAAGGTGCAAGGACAACATTTGTGGCAATCAGAAAGAAAATCCGAGGGCTTTTTCAAATTTTAAAAAAAGAACAAGCTGGCAGAACGACATAGTTCTTTTCTTTTATCACAACTCCACCTCCTCCTTTTCTGCTTAGATCCAAATCTATTCAAGATGCCTCCAGAAACCCTCCCATCTCCCCACTTCATTTCCCCCCAAACTTCCTATTTGCCAGCTCCTGGCAATTGCTGGCTCGCTGAGATATTCTTCTTCAAATAGTTTCTCTCCGTCAATGTTGTCTTTCTTTCTTTCACCACGGCCGAGGCTTGGGTCACACACACTTGTCACTCTGGACCAGCTGTCATGCACCATCTGTCCACTGTCCGCTCAGCACACACCCCCCATTTACGCACATATACGCACACACCCTGTTGCTAAAATGTGGCGGTTACTGGCAAAGATCCTGCAGCCAAAAACAATTTATGCTTATTGTCTTTGTCAAAAATAAATACTGTCTCTGGGATTAACAAAAAGATGCAGAGAGAAATGGATAACAATCAAGAGAAGAAAGAATAAAGAAGAATAAGAATAAGAAGAAAAAAATACAGGATACAGAGCTTTTTAAATGTTTGAGAATGATTTCAACCTAAACAGTGCATGCGTTGGAGCAGGCAACGCTGCGGTGTGCGTGTGTACTGCATTCCTTTGAGCAGTGGGATGGAAAGACTGGCCATGAAAGCAAACAGTGTTGGCAATTAAGTCGCCTGGACAGCAGCCAGGCAACACACATGCATGCACATATAAAAATACGAACGCTTCCACAAAGAAATGTCACAAACGATCAGAATAATTCAGCGCACGGACCGCTTTAGGAAGAGATTCTGAACCCGTTTGTTGGAAAAACACTGACTAGTTACATGACATTAAAAAGCTTTTTGTTTTTCAAAGTTTGACACGGTGGATTTAACACACCAGTCAGTTATGATTATGCTCCACTTGTCTGCCAGGAACCTACTGGTTCTGTTAAAGAAAAAAAAAAAAAACTTTGTCTACATGTAAACACAGAAAGATAAATGTGATGGTATAATCTGTGGTGCTCACTGTAAGTAGTCTCATTTAAATTGGGTGATTAGGAACAATTTAGAATGACTTTGCTTCTGCACTTCCAATTTCTATCACATTTTAGGCATAATATCTTGTCTGTTTGGCAGTTTCTGATAGTTTTCAAATGAAAAAAAATTATTTTACTATTCATAAGTTGTATACTTTAGTTTGATGATTTAATAATTTAATAAACTTTTTTTTGCTTAGTTCTTTTGGTTCAGTCCTTTATTTGTGCTACTCTGTTAAATAAAAATTAGAAGACAAAAAAATGTTCTTAACCTGAGCTTACTCATGAAGTTGGTCTTGACTGGATACATGTAACACATTTAGCATTTCACCAAGAATATTGTTTTTGATGACTCTGGAATAATAAGAGAATGGGGCATCTCAAGAGAAACTGCTCAAAAAAAAAAAGAAAAAAATGGCTGCCATCGATACAAAATAAACTTATATCATTTTCTGCCTCCCTCGTCATCATTATTGTACTTGTTTGCCCTTTTGGCTACTTTTCCAGCCTTATGTTGGTTTAGACTTTAATTATTGCTCTCATTGAAGACATAAACAGGTCGCAGTAAGGAGCTAATTTCTTCTTGCCACTTGTGGAGCTCAACAGACATCTGTCTTGAATTTGATGCTCACTTGTCTTTCCCAATTCAGAGTGGTTTTGAAGAGAAACGTGCATCTGTGTCATGTCACGTTTGTTTGTAGCAGTGTAGCATTGGATAAACAATTAAAAACTTTTAAACACTAATCAAATTTGAAAGTACTGTAGAAGTGAAGAAAACAATTTAGTCACTTGGATTTTCTTGTACTAAACAAATATGCTCACTGATCATTTTACTAGGATTAGGCAGATGCAAAAAAGCCCTCAAAAAACAATGTGTGGTATTGCTTTGGTAAAAACACAGTAAGGACGTGGTTTACAAAGGTTAATGTAAAAAATGAACGATTCTGACATGTTTGATTAAATCAATAATACGCTTTCAATCAGACCAGAATGTCTTATTTCTCTTACTTCACAGGCAGCTTTTTAAATTTCTCCTCATCTTCAAAAAGTGCTTCATAAAAAAGAAAAAGTGTTTCTGAGCTCACAGCTATAGGGACACTTGGCCCTCATGGAGATTCTGATCAGGCACATTTGGGCCAGCTGGGGCTAGTTTGGATCTGCACATCAAATTTCCACAGAACAAGTTTAGACAGTTCAGTTCGCAGGCTGCGGCTGGAGTCAGACCTGACTGATGCCACTGTTCCACTTACTGACCACAGCACAACATGAGCAGTTTGGTTTGAAATACGACCCGCCGCGCTACAACAGCCAGGATGAGGGTTCGGTCCCGCATATAGAGGACACATGTTAGTGAGGGCTTGATGAAAACAGAGCGAGCGTGGCTCTGTGCTGCATACGAAACAACTGGACACATCGGTACACCTTTTGAAAGCTACCGCTGTTAACTAAATTAGATTCCCAGGCTCTCTCTGAGTGCGTGTGCATGTGTGTGTTTGTGTGAGTGTTGGTGTTTGTGGGTGCAGCAGGAGTGTTATATTAGTTGGTGATGCATTGAACAGCTGTGACACACATCCACCCACACATCCCCACAAACACACACAAGTATGTGCATATATATATATATATATATACACACACACACACCAATCCACTTGCATACACATAAACTGATTAACATTTCGGAGCACTAAACTCTGGCCCTGACCTCTTGGAGACCAACTGACACGACGACTGTTTTTAAATGCCCAAGTATGTGTGTGTGCATTCACTAGTGAGTGAGAATACAAGTGTGCAGCAGCAGCAACCGCATTCAGCTTGTGTGTTTGTAATGGAAGAAGTAGACTGATGTAATGAGGCTGTTATAAGGGCGAACCTTAATCCTGCTGAAGACAGACATAGACCTCTCACCCCTGCCTGTGTGTATATGAACACATACACACAGTTTAGACTTTTATTTTTTCCTCATAAATCTCTCTTCTCTCCCCTTTCCTTCCTATTGTTTTTTTGGATCAAGAATTGTCTGTTCTTTCCTTGCACCCCCTCCAATTGTATTCCTGTCTGCCTCTCCTTTCTAGTCTTCCTTTGTTCACTCCATCCACTTCCTATAATCATCTGAACACAATTTTCTGATCATATTCCCTTATTTGCTCTTTTGCCATATGTCTTCCCACCTTTCTGCACATATTTTCTTTTTCTCCGTCTTCACTTGAAACTTATACTCAACTCTTTTTTTTCTCTGCTTCCTGCCTTCTTTCATCCTGTTTCCCCCCCACTTACATTTCCTTTTTCTATATTTTTTTCCTTATAGGCCCTCATACGTGTTGCTGTTCTTTCAGCTTTGCTTTCCCTTTATTTCTTTGCAGAGTTTGTTTAATTGTCACATGGCATCAGATGAACCCATGAGAAAGAAAAAAATACTGTTTTTCAAAAGGGCTAAAATATAAAATTAAGTTTAATGTATATGGAAATTAAATCTGCAATACTTTCTTTCCAAAAATGGAAAATAACGTTATGACTTGCAGATTGACAACATTTGTAGTTGCACTTTAAAGCTACATAACAAGCCAACATGCAAGAATACAACACATTTCGATGTGTATTTTTAAGTCTGTTTTTTGCTTGCTTAAATTGGTTTGGGCCTTCTTTGTAAAAATAAGCGCTCGTTCCCTCTCTATGCCTCTGTGACTCCTGCATGTGGTCACACCGAATACCAAAAAGAGCATGCATGCGATTTTTAAGTCCACCACATTAGCAGCAGCAGTGAAATAGCACAAAAGGTACACACACAAACATGATCTGGCTTAAAAGAACAACTGTGGTCTCTGCTAAGCTGCCTTTTTTTATAAGCTGGATTTATATTTCCTGCCACAATTTACTGTATTGAGGCTGCCAAAACAGTATCTGGAACAAAATTTTATATATGTAAGTATGAGCAAAACTAAACTAAATCGTTGTTGTTTGAGTAGTAAATGCTATTTGGTCACTGTTGAATGTGGCATTTGCCATGTTTGGATTTGCAGGATGCATAGGACTTGATGATAGTTATACTCTAACTTTGCTAACATAAAATTGGTTTGCAAAATACAGAAAAAGAGAAAAAGTGTATTAAATTAATTATTTATCTTGAAGAGTCATAATAAAATATGGCCCTCCAAAACCATAAAAGTGTAAAAAAAAAGAAAAAGAAAAAGTAATATTACGGTTATAGTTGCCAGTTTTCTTATAGAAAAAGGTCTAGCTCACAAATTCAGATGCCTCTCTTGCTCCAGTTTAATACATTTATTTTTCTCTCGGTGTGCTACATTACGGACCCGGTTTAGATTGTTAATGGAGACAAAAATAATCTCCAATGATCTATGGAGGGTTGTGGAAGGCTTTCTGAAAGGAAGCAGTACAGCCAAATACTGACGAGTGGCTTGCCAAGCTTACCGTGTTTCAACAAGTGATGCGCTTGGAAACAGGCGTCTTTTAGATGAGCATTGCTTAGTTGTGACCAGCAGGAAACAACATCAGTGCTTTTTCCTACAAATGTTTGTCCAACACATAACAGGAGTTCTTATTCATATCTGCATACACAACTATGTAAGGGGCTGCTGGTTGCTGATTGTCTTAACAGCAGAGTCCCTAAATCTGGTCGGACATACTTTTTTAGCAACATTAGTTAATATCCCACTGCCCATATTGCAAACTGATGCGTCTGCGGTGAAATTTACATTCAGATTCAGTGGTAAATCCCTAATGGTGCTTTCATGAGTTTACATTCTGGTCTGGTTTACATTCAAAGTCTATATGGAGATGCGTTGAGGACGCGTCTGATGTGTCAGACATGTCAAAATCGCTCTAGTTTTCCGTTACCAGCCTATTTGTTGGCCAGGTTGGATGGATCAGACTCATCGGATGTGTTTGACGTACAACGCCTAAAATGCTCCAAATCACGCTGGGCTAGACGCTCGAAATGCAAAGTGACAGGAACCTTGACGTGCCTCCACATGGACTTTGAATGTAAAGACTCTTACATCTGGAGGAAGATATTTGTCAATATTCTCAACAAAAGATTTAGTTCTTAATGTATATTTATCATGATCACCTTTATTAAAGACACAAACAGGTCACACGCACGCGCACACACACACACACACACATACACACACACACACACACACACAAATACATATAATTCAAATAAAAGAAAGTCATATACAAACTAGAAATAACAACTATAAATCACAATTTAACAAAAATGATAAAACGCCAATGGTTCCATATTCTGGACCCACTTTATGCCGTATCCATTAGCAACAGCAGGATGTTATTTGTAGAATCAAATAATCTCCTCATAAATGTATAAATCCAGTTTCTTACTGCAGCATAAAAAGTGGAGACATTGTCAATATAAATTAAATTAAAAAGTAGAATAAATTACATGTTAGGCTACTGGAAAATAACATCGACAGTTTAACTTCAGTAAAGTTTGGTTTAGACCAGTGGTGTCCAAATTCAGTCCTCAAAGACCGACATCGTCCGTATTTTAGTTTAGATACAGCTGGTTCAACACACCTGAATCAAATGATGATGAAGATGAAGAGGAAGCTGAACCATTTGAATCAACTATGTTGGAGCAGAGACGTATTTAAACTGACAGGACATCGGCCCTTGAGGGCTGACTTTGGATCAAACAATGCAAATAATTCATGGACACTACTTCAGTGTTTGATTGGCAGGTAGTCTACAGGAAGTGCAGAACAGTGCCTTTAAAAAAAGTACCTAATGACCACTTGTGCAAAGATTTACCAGAATTACATGCTTCCATCCAGCATTGAGGACTTTCAAGGAAAATGCTGCAACTCTAACCACACCGGTTTTACTCATTTTTCCAGTCACAGTTATCCTGGGAGTAGAGGACTGGAGATGTTGGTGTTGGGAAATCCTTTTATTTTATTATTTTTTTTTAACCACAGGGATCTAAGGAGGCCCTGGTGAGGCCATACAGAAGGCGCTAGAGCAGGCTGCCTGAGTAGAAAGAGAGCACTCTAAACACTGACAGGCAGCACTTGAGACAGGCTGGGGATTGAAGGAGTCCTGCTGAGCCATTGTTACCAGGTATGCAGGTTAACAAGACACAGCATCAGTCTTTAACTTCTACCTTTTACTTCGCCCTCTGTGTTCAGACTCACTCTCACACACAGTCCTTCCACAAAATCTTTTATTAACATACTTTAGTGTTTCTGTTTATTCCCAGCCTTCTCCCTTCAAAGATCTTGTATAGCCTAAGGAGAAATAGCGAAACATTAAATAAGAAAATGACAATAATTCACATTGAAGGAAGATGATAATTACTCGTTTCCAATAATGACTTTTCTCCTGCTGACAAACTTTATTCCTCAGTCCGTTTCTGAATCTTTTAGCTCTTCTTTCTGCTTTGCACATCTCTTTTTGTCTTTTTATTTTCCTCTTGTCTCTGCTGTATACAAACGTTTACAACTTTAGGTTATATCTTACATTTTGTGCCCTCAGACATGACAGCCTATCTAGTCAGTAAACAAAATCCTAAACACATGGAACCTGAATTATATGTCTCAGGCATAAATATCATTGTGCCAGAAAGTCTGACATACTATCTATTTTTTGCTTCAATACAGCAAAATTACGCAAGAAAAAAAAACAAAAACAAAAACAAACAAAAAAACATTAACCCCTGCATTATGCATAATTTGGTGACCACATAGATCATGCAGCCATGTGGACTTTAATGTGCTGGAAAACATGAGCGCCAAATATTTGCTCTGAATAAACTACATGGATGCCAACGGAAGGGGTTTAACAAAACTACAACTCAAATACGACAACACTGGCCAACTGATATCATTGCTTAATCTTACACTGTGCTATGCTTTCATCCCTAATGAAGATTATTAAATCTTAACAGCATGAGCTGCTTTCTGATTGAGATTTATAATTGCCCGAGCGATAAGGAGCATTCAAGTTTTATTTTCAGATTATCTTCTTAAAAACAAGCTACACCTCATCTCCTCCAGCCACCTTTCCAAGTCAATGCCAAGGGAAAAGTGACGAAGTTTTATCATGAGGTTACGAATTCTACAGCCTTGATCCCAATAAACATCCACTATTCAGAACAATGATGCATCAGTGGCTCACATGTTTCATAGATGAGACAGAACTTTGTTTTGTACAAAATCACGTTATTTTCTGTTATAGATCTGCGTTACACGTTTTTCAGAATATTATATTTGATCAGGAAACAGTTTAACAACAGTTTTATCCGTAAAGAATATCTATTAAGGGCATAACATAGACAAAGTAACTGGAGACACCAATTCTTAAACAAACACAAAGTACATCCTAGTTTCGATTACTATTCAGTTGTTAGTGATCGGTGCTGATAATTCTGTTTGCGTCGCTAAAGTTAATCTCTGTTGTTGGGCGAGACAAGGAGCATCTGCAGCAGCAGGAAAGCTTAACTTACTATAAAGTTGCATCATTTACCTCTAGAGTATTCAGTCATGGTCTGTCATAGATTATACGCGATGATTTTTACATTTTGGGAACTTTATAGTTAATAAGCATTTAATGCAAAAAGACTTTTTTAATTACACTGTTACTGAAAGATTTGGTTGCTGGGTGCAGCAAATTTTTAAACCATTTCACAATTTTATTTTTTTTTTCCCCAACCCAAAAATGTCTTGGATTTGACAGCAGCAGCTTTTGTTAGACTTCTTTTTACTCACTGTGTCTAAGCCCTTCTATCTTTCTTTGTACATCTCTCACGTCTTTCCCTCCGTCTCTGGTGTATACAAACATTTATATCTTTAGGCTATAATTTCAGCAGGCTTTTACTTCGAGCCCTTAGAGGAGACAGCGTAAAGAAATGTACCCTAAGGCAAGTTTGCAGTCACAAAACACCAATGGACACATAAAGCCCAAAGCCTTAACCTACAAGCCCAAATGCAAGCTTGACACAAATATTATTGCGAGGTTTTCTTTTTCAACATTTTTAAAGTTAATTTGGAGATACTAGTGGTGTCTTTCAGACACTAGTAATTACACATAAACATACAGCAATGAAGGAGGGAAATCCCTAATTATTGAGTTTGCTACCCAGTGTTGACTCCTTAGAAATGAAAGAGTATTTTCTTCCTTATAACATTTTTTTTAAAATCCGTCTGCAGTCTCTTTCTCTCGTCTTCCCTTCACTTCATTTTCTTGCCTGTCTGTCTGTCAGTCATGCCTGGTTACCATTCTGTCATCAGTGTTTTTTGCCGTGTCTCTCTAAAAGCTCTCAGCTTCCCTCAGGGCTCAACTTATGATGACATTACAGTACACCTTAAATGTCTCTCGCTCTGCCTTTTTATCTCGTCACACACACACACACACACACACACACACACACACACACACGTACACACACACACACACACAGACACGCAGACACGCTAATGGATAGTGGCATACAATATGTGCGCTAAGTGAACACAGAGCCTCTGGAAACGGAGCAACGGAGCATTTGGAAAAGCCTTGGAGATGTTTGTCACACAAACAGATGCATCAGATCGGGATCTTTAAAAACTCATAATGCCTTGGAATAGTATTTATAAAATTTTAACTTATTCACTTTTTGTTATTCAAGAACCAAAAACATGATAGTATTTTAGTGGGGCTGCTTTTAGTAGACCAACGTAAAGTCGTGCCTGGTTATTCATCGGAAGGAAATACAGCGAAGGAATTTAACACAAGTAAAACTCTGAAAATGTGTAGCAGTTTTTATTCTTTACCGATATCAAATTATAGATTCCAGTCCAACTATATAGATGTAGCAAAATTTAACTTAACACCATGAAAACATATTTGAGGTTGACTACATTTTAAAAAGGTTCAAGAATTTGTTTTGTGAGCTTCTGTACGTGCTCATAGTTGAGTAGAATCTATAGTCACAAGATATTTTCTGATGTAAGTTTGATGTCTCAGTGATATTGTGTTCATTGTTGTTTTTAGGTTATCACATGGAAAGTAAAAAAAAAACAAAACAACATGTGGTGATTTATCATCTTTTAAAATAATCGTTTAAATCCAAGGTCATGAGAAATAAAACAAAAATAAACACCCATTTAAAGTTTAAATACAATTAATCTGGAATTTATTATAAAGATTTATTTGCTGGAAATACCAAATGCGAGATTGGGTTTGGATGAACATTTACTCGATCTTTGGCAAGGCTGTTTTTCTTATTGTAAATGTGATGCAGAGATGGTTATCGTCTGTCTGTCCCTCATAGTCACAATTGAGCAGTGTGCAGTCATGTGAATCAAACAAAGCCAAGACTCAAAGATGTTTCTCAAAAGATAAACGTATGAAATATGACACTGGTATTTGCTTTAAATTCGATTCCATATCACTTTAAAAAAATGTCATCAGATTGTTCTGTCAGTGTATTTTTCACACGGTTGAAAACAGATACTTTTCCTACACAATTAAAAGTCACTTTTTACCGTTTAACATTAAATTAGACAAAACCTTTCCTGTTTCAAGACAACACTCATCATTAAATTAATTTCTGTTTGCTAAACATCAGAATAAGAGGCAATACAATTTCTTGGGTAATATATGCATCAACTTTAATCAAATTCAGAAGTTCATATGTGGCAGACTTTTCTTAAAACTCTGTGGCATGCGTCAAATTTGGATTTCCTTTCACAAGCTTCTCACAACACTTTGTTGAAATTTTGTCACATTTCTTCAGGTAGAACCTTTGTAACCGAGTCAGGTTTGTGGGTCGCCTTGTTCACAGCAGCTTTTCAGCTCTGACCACAAATTGTCTATGGGATTTCCCAGGACTTTGTAATGGCCTATCCAAAACATCTTTTTGTCCTTAAGCCACTTTGTGGCTAATGTGGTGATTTATGCTGAGGGTCATCGTCTTTTGAAAGAACCGTTTGCATCCAAGGCCAAGCTTCCTCACTGAAGCCTTGAAGTGTTGCTTAAATATTTAACCATAATGTTCTTTCACTTGATACTGTGGTGCACTAGTCTCTTCTGCATTAAAACATAAACACAGCATCATGCTGCCACCCCCCCATACCATATTCTCAAGCCTAACCTGTTTTTCTCCAAAAGGCCTTTTAGCACAAAGATAAACAAGTTAAACCAGGAGGGAGAAGCTATCTCCCTCCTGGAAAGTATAATTATTGGTCCCATACTTTTTAGCCTTTCAAATAACTCAGATTTTATTGAAGGCTAAAAATAGACTTGGGGCAGTAAATAATCCACTTCCTCATATTTTGTTAATTTCCTTAGATTTTTCTTAGAACGTCACACCAGTTTGTTTGAAGGGTTTTAAAAACAGAATCACAGGTGTTCCTCTGTTTACTTAATTGTTGTTAATTAACCTATCAGGCCGTCACAAAGCCATGACGTCATTATGCAAACTCTACCAAATGTTTTTGGCATTTCTGAAATAAGAAATAATCTTTGTAACCGTAACTGACCTAAAATAATCAAAGTTGTGACAAAATTAGATTGTATCTTTTTATGCATTGTATTTAAATATCTGGTTTCAAGTCTATTAATGGATATCAGACAGGGTGGAGACAGTGCATTTAAGAAAACCAAAGGTTTCTCACATTTCATACAAGTCACCCAAACTGGCTGCAAAAAAAAAAAAAAAGCACAGAAGTACACACATTTTAATTTTAACAAATTAAGCAAAACAAACAAGAAACCTGCTGTGTGTAACCCACACTGAGCTTCTGTGTGTGGAAAAGTGCGTCAGAAATGCATAATCGTCAACTGTATCACACCTTAACCACGGGGAAACTCCCACAGCACATTTCAATTACTTATGCACGAGTGTGTGTTTGTACGCGTCGGTGTTTGCGCCTGTGTACATCCATGCATAAGCGTGGCGGGGCGTTAGGAACTGCTCTATTGACGAGAGAATAAAGTCATTTTTCAATGCGGGGTTAAGCGCTGCATTATTGCCGCCTCATTTGGCTCCTGTGGGCCACCATAGCCCTCCTGTCTGGTTTCCATGGCACAGAGCGAGGACAGAGAGGGGAATGTCCCTGCTTACCAGACTGCAAGTTCATCCATCAGCTCACACACACACACACACAACACACACACTTTAACACACACATGCACACGCACTCTCAGGAGCAGGCAATAAGGGTTTATCCCACTCACAGTCAACTTTCCCACAAAGTTGCAACGAATCAAGAGCTAAGTCTCATAAAGCCAGGCAGTATCACATTATATGCCATTTTCTTTTTGGGGATAAAAAGCTGCTCACAGTGGTTTTCTGCTGTAGGATTAATTCCACAAATCTAAAATTACTGGTATGGCCTCACAGTAGCCTAGTTATAAAACAAGGAAATCTAAAAGAGGCCTTAATGCCACTGAAAGGAAATTACCTTATTTCTCTTCAGTCTATGTTTACTCCAGTTTCACGCCTTCCCTGTGTGCGTGTGTGTGTGTGTGTGTGTGCGTGTAGAGTGAATAGACTGAGCTTTTCTCTGTATTGGGCAACATTGGCGTGGTGTAATTCACAGACATTGTAGGAACTGTTTGCAGTAATGGGATGGGACGAGCCGGCTTAATGTGCCCATACATCTGGATGTGTGTGTGTGTGTGTGGGTGTGCGTGTGTGTGTGTGTGTGCTTGGGGGTGGGTTCATGTTGGCTGTTTGAACAAGCAGCAAACGTGAGCCAACCATGTCGGTTCACATGACGATCCCTCCGCTGATATCACACAGTGCAGACAGAGAGCAGCGTCTCTCTAAAGACAGTGAGATGGATGAACTGTCCTTTTTCATTTTTTTTTTTTTCTAAACTCTGCCAGTTTTATTCCGGCAGAAACGTCCTATTGGCTGGCTCCGTCTTTCTTTTCCCTTCTTTCTTCTGATACTGTTGAGGTCAGATTTCTTTCTTCCTCTCCTGGTTTTACTGTAAACATCTCCATGTATCACTGTCATATCAGCGCATTCATCTTCCTTAGATGGGCCGGCATTCCTGCAGAGCCCTATTCAGCCCCATTCACACGCTCATGCTGAGCAGAGTGTGCACGGCCGCTGCATACACAACCACACATGGCAACAAGCGCTACGAAAAGCATAGAAAACTGTTGTGCCCAACGCTGTGTGACATTTTTACTTTCTTAACCCCATTTATCATGTAGAGACAAAATAATTTATTGCCATAATTAAAATTCAGCTGTATGTAGGTACAGTTAAGCCCAAGATTATTAATATATAGCAGCTTTGTTTTCTGCTTCAATTTGAGACGGGCATCTCTCACAAGATTGTAAAAAGAGAATGACTGCTAAAATTTGACACCACGTCATATTTGTTTACATTTCATAAAACAGGAAGGCGCACCAGTGTCTTCTTCATAGATTTTTGTGTCATTTCCCTCAGCTGCTCTCGATGCAGCGCCATCACAGGCGAGCAGGCGAACAGGTTTTCAAAGGGCTTGATTTGCTTGACGCAGTGCAGTGTGAAAGCGAACCGCATCAGCTGAAAATTAAACAAATGTTGCAATTTTAGTCTTCAGTCAAACTGAATTTATCAGTTTGGCTGATAAATTAAGTTTGTGGTTTAAAGGTGGTTGAGGTTGACCAGGTTTCAACGCTTCTTTTAGATCAGATGTTGGCAGGACCAAAAACCTAAATATTTTTTTATCTATTTCAAATAAAGACAAATACAAGCCAAACTTAAATAGTCACAATACTTTCCATGTCCATTATTTAAATGTCCACTGTCTGAAAATTGACTACTTCTCCGTGTTATGAAAAAAGACAGTATTTGTGACCTTCACATTTAGCAGCTCTTCATTCTTTCGTTCTCTTCATTCTCAGATTCTTGATGCTTTTGTTTTTCTCATTGATAGTAGGACTTGCTTTTATATGTACAAACAGTTATAAACTATTTTGACATGTATTGCTGCATTTTGAGACTGTTTTGCAATCTTTTTTTTTTTCCACAAATAAAATGAATTTAAACAGAATATTCAAGGTGTTTAGGGCACAATATATCAATCTTTTCCATTTGTGTTTTTAAATAAGTGAACTAATGAATAAGAATTCACTTTGGTCATCCTCATGTCTTAACCTCAATTCAAAAGCACCTATAAATCACATGCTATGCAGACCCTAACACAGTGGTAAAGGGGGCCCAGAGGAACAGAGATGATCCATTTGGACCCCTCTCCCCTTCCCCGGCCTCTAAAAAAAGCCCGGTGTCACATAGTGAGATCTCCTGCCTGCTTTTCCCAGACTTTCTGACGAGGTGTCAAATCTTCCTGGCTTCACCTGACACAGAAACCGCATGCCAAACATCTTCATTCCAGTTTGCATGTATTTGTAGGAGCCTGTGTTACCTCTGTTAACACCTTCCTGTTTGCAGTTTCTCTATTTCTCCTTCGTGCAAAGACCGGGCAGACAAAATAAATCAAGACACAGCCTCGGAGCGGAGGGGGAATCGTTCCCCGTTTGCTGTGGCCTTTCCCGATCACACCGAGAGGCATTTGGTTCAAGCCCATTGCCCCGACAAATCAAAATGCCTCCTGTAATGCCAACATCACACATCTCTGGCAGCTGTATCGCATTCAGTTAAAGGACACATAAGTTTATTAACTCGCACACAGCATGAGATGCCTCTAACAGCAACAGGCTGTGCAGGCGTCCTGCTGCTGTGATAACATAACTTTAGTAATCAGTGTGTTGACACAGTCTTACCCAGCCGTCTTGTGAGCTAAACAAGTTCATTAAGTTGTTCGTGGCTGGCCTTCGCATAAACAAAAGTTTATTATAAGCAGCTCTGCACAACATGAACACAGCAGTTCACTTCCTCTCAGTTGCCAGGAAAAAAAAAAAAGGCAAAAGACGAGAAGGAGACAAACAAGAAACACGAGCAGAAGATGAAGGTAAGACTTGTTTTTATGTAATCTATGCTTCATTTTGAAAACATTCCGCAGAATGACGAGCCAAGGTTTGTTTGTTTTCAGCAGTTGAATTTGATCATACTCCATTTATTTAAAGCTCAGATCAGACATTTGGCTTTTGCAGCTACGCTGAGGTTGAGAAAATATCCAGAATTGACACAAAGAAACAAGAAGGCGCACGATAAAAAAAGAACACAACTTTATCTAAGAAACTATCAAAGCATTTCAATAATCATTTGCAGGGAACATTTCTGAATTCTTGTACTTCTGGTTTGAGTTGCATTTTTTTCTGCTGAGTTTAATATTTTCTTCTTCTTGTCAGGGAAAAAGAGAATAAAGGAAAGCCTCTTCCAAATATGTGTCTTGTTTGCAGTTTTCTACAAGCCGTGAAATTAACACTACACAGATGAGTGAGATGAGACCGAGACTGAACTTTTTGGGCCTACATGTGGGCGCCATGTTGTGTAAAAACAGAAATTACACATTCCTCATGATGAAATATAGTTCTGGCAGTATCAGGCTTTGGGGAAGCTTTAGTTCAGCAGGGATAAAGACACTTGTCAGAGCTGGTGGGAAAATGTATGGAGCTACATTGTGAGTCAAACCAGGATGAAAAAAAAAAATCTAGAGGACGCAAAAGATTTTAAACTAGGACAGGGATTTATCTTCCAGCAGGACAGCAACTCTAAACATGCAGCCAGAGTTTTGATGGGATGATTTTAATCAAACTTTATCCACGTGTTAGAAAGGTCCAGACAAAGTTCATATTTAAATCCACTTCAGAATCAAACCGATCCGCGCAGAAACTCTCCATGAAGCTTAACGTATTTTGTGAAGAAGAACGGCCAGAAAAATAAGTCTTCAAGGATATATATATATATATATATACAAAATAAAGTTCAAGGGGTTTGAATAATTATAAAATTAAATTTTTATTACTTTTGAATAGCTAATAGATCAACTGTTTTCCATACGCCTCTGGATTTTTTTCCCCACCACTGGAAACAAACACAAATCTAATTTCTCAGCTCAATATCGTGACATTTAATAAATACTTTCCTCCAGAACACATTCATTATTTATTGAGAGATTCGATTTCTCTCAACACAGCATCCACATCCCGACCCTCTCGCCACCAGAAGCGGTTCTGCCGTTTTCCTTGCATTCCTCGTAGCGCCCTCACCGAACAAACAAGAGATGGGTAGCTATGTCTCACTCAGGAAACACAGCATCAGCCTTTCTGAGACGTCTTACAGCAAATAAACTGATACCACAGGACTTTTCCTCCTAATTTCTCTCCAGGGATTTCAGAGTAAGTGATGTTACTAATTGACCAATCAGATTGCACTAACACGCTGTCAAAGTGAGTTAGGATCTGCTGCCAATCACGGCCGGCTGAGTCGTCTCCCGGGGCAACAGTTAGCCAATGACCTACAAGGATCTGATTTGGAGCGGTTGCAGTTTCCCACCAGAAGCAAATGCACAAAAATGCAACCTTTTTCACACAAACATACACGCGCGCACGCACGCACGCACGCACGCACGCACGCACGCACACCAGAAGAGAAGCTGGAAAAGTCTGCAGTGTCCAGCCATTCAGACAGGACATCATTCACAGATGATGAACAACATGCATGTTTTCCTCAGACTGTGCACCATGACAAGAAAACCATGTTACACAGGAATAAAGACTTTTGCTGTCCATTAGTGGCCAGAAGCTTGAGGGTAAACAGACACACACACACACAGAAACACACACAGAAACACACACAGATTATGTCTTTCTATCTTCACAAGGACTTTGCACTGACTTCAATTAATCTTTCATTCATTTCCTTTTCCTAACTCTGACCCTCACATTATATCTAATCACTGCCAGGTCATGTCTGACTCTAAACTTCAGCTAAAATCAGTTCACATCTTAGTCCTAAACCCTAACAAAAGCACTTCTTATATTATGGAGCCTGAGCTTTGGGCCCCTTGAGGAACAGTAGGTCCTCACAATGCAGTATTTGTTAGCAAAATGGGATCTTACAATGTAAAAAAATAAATAAATAAAACACACACACACACACACACACATGCAAGCACACACAGTCAAAGCTTTGCTCATTTCAGTGTCTTTTAAGACCATTTTTAATGTGAGGATATAAACGTCACAGGAGCCTTTTTATGCTGCCAGAGCAATGTGCTACGGTTTCCTCATTTTTTCATTCCTGTCTCTCTCATCNGTATTTGTAGGAGCCTGTGTTACCTCTGTTAACACCTTCCTGTTTGCAGTTTCTCTATTTCTCCTTCGTGCAAAGACCGGGCAGACAAAATAAATCAAGACACAGCCTCGGAGCGGAGGGGGAATCGTTCCCCGTTTGCTGTGGCCTTTCCCGATCACACCGAGAGGCATTTGGTTCAAGCCCATTGCCCCGACAAATCAAAATGCCTCCTGTAATGCCAACATCACACATCTCTGGCAGCTGTATCGCATTCAGTTAAAGGACACATAAGTTTATTAACTCGCACACAGCATGAGATGCCTCTAACAGCAACAGGCTGTGCAGGCGTCCTGCTGCTGTGATAACATAACTTTAGTAATCAGTGTGTTGACACAGTCTTACCCAGCCGTCTTGTGAGCTAAACAAGTTCATTAAGTTGTTCGTGGCTGGCCTTCGCATAAACAAAAGTTTATTATAAGCAGCTCTGCACAACATGAACACAGCAGTTCACTTCCTCTCAGTTGCCAGGAAAAAAAAAAAAGGCAAAAGACGAGAAGGAGACAAACAAGAAACACGAGCAGAAGATGAAGGTAAGACTTGTTTTTATGTAATCTATGCTTCATTTTGAAAACATTCCGTACAAAAACGAGCCAAGGTTTGTTTGTTTTCAGCAGTTGAATTTGATCATACTCCATTTATTTAAAGCTCAGATCAGACATTTGGCTTTTGCAGCTACGCTGAGGTTGAGAAAATATCCAGAATTGACACAAAGAAACAAGAAGGCGCACGATAAAAAAAGAACACAACTTTATCTAAGAAACTATCAAAGCATTTCAATAATCATTTGCGGGCAAAATTTCTGAATTCTTGTACTTCTGGTTTGAGTTGCATTTTTTTCTGCTGAGTTTAATATTTTCTTCTTCTTGTCAGGGAAAAAGAGAATAAAGGAAAGCCTCTTCCAAATATGTGTCTTGTTTGCAGTTTTCTACAAGCCGTGAAATTAACACTACACAGATGAGTGAGATGAGACCGAGACTGAACTTTTTGGGCCTACATGTGGGCGCCATGTTGTGTAAAAACAGAAATTACACATTCCTCATGATGAAATATAGTTCTGGCAGTATCAGGCTTTGGGGAAGCTTTAGTTCAGCAGGGATAAAGACACTTGTCAGAGCTGGTGGGAAAATGTATGGAGCTACATTGTGAGTAAAACCAGGATGAAAAAAAAAAATCTAGAGGATGCAAAAGATTTTAAAGTAGGACAGGGATTTATCTTCCAGCAGGACAGCAACCCTAAACATGCAGCCAGAGTTATATACACAACTAAACACAAAATAATGTTCAAGGGGTTTGAATAATTATAAAATTAAATTATTATTACTTTTGAATAGCTAATAGATCAACTGTTTTCCATACGCCTCTGGATTTTGTTTTCCCCACCACTGGAAACAAACACAAATCTAATTTCTCAGCTCAATATCGTGACATTTAATAAATACTTTCCTCCAGAACACATTCATTATTTATTGAGAGATTCGATTTCTCTCAACACAGCATCCACATCCCGACCCTCTCGCCACCAGAAGCGGTTCTGCCGTTTTCCTTGCATTCCTCGTAGCGCCCTCACCGAACAAACAAGAAAGGGGTAGCTATGTCTCACTGAGGAAACACAGCATCAGCCTTTCTGAGACGTCTTACAGCAAATAAACTGATACCACAGGACTTTTCCTCCTAATTTCTCTCCAGGGATTTCAGAGTAAGTGATGTTACTAATTGACCAATCAGATTGCACTAACACGCTGTCAAAGTGAGTTAGGATCTGCTGCCAATCACGGCCGGCTGAGTCGTCTCCCGGGGCAACAGTTAGCCAATGACCTACAAGGATCTGATTTGGAGCGGTTGCAGTTTCCCACCAGAAGCAAATGCACAAAAATGCAACCTTTTTCACACAAACATACACGCGCGCACGCACGCACGCACGCACGCACGCACGCACGCACACCAGAAGAGAAGCTGGAAAAGTCTGCAGTGTCCAGCCATTCAGACAGGACATCATTCACAGATGATGAACAACATGCATGTTTTCCTCAGACTGTGCACCATGACAAGAAAACCATGTTACACAGGAATAAAGACTTTTGCTGTCCATTAGTGGCCAGAAGCTTGAGGGTAAACAGACACACACACACACAGAAACACACACAGAAACACACACAGATTATGTCTTTCTATCTTCACAAGGACTTTGCACTGACTTCAATTAATCTTTCATTCATTTCCTTTTCCTAACTCTGACCCTCACATTATATCTAATCACTGCCAGGTCATGTCTGACTCTAAACTTCAGCTAAAATCAGTTCACATCTTAGTCCTAAACCCTAACAAAAGCACTTCTTATATTATGGAGCCTGAGCTTTGGGCCCCTTGAGGAACAGTAGGTCCTCACAATGCAGTATTTGTTAGCAAAATGGGATCTTACAATGTAAAAAAATAAATAAATAAAACACACACACACACACACACACATGCAAGCACACACAGTCAAAGCTTTGCTCATTTCAGTGTCTTTTAAGACCATTTTTAATGTGAGGATATAAACGTCACAGGAGCCTTTTTATGCTGCCAGAGCAATGTGCTACGGTTTCCTCATTTTTTCATTCCTGTCTCTCTCATCCATCTCCATCACTGTGCAGGCATTAAAACGCCTTTTTCTTATTTTCATTTGTCAACCTCTTTGACTCCAGCTTTTATTTTCTTGCTTCTTTTTTGAGCAAGCCAGCGCATGTTATATTAGTTTAAACTGATATTATTTTCCTCATTTGAATCCTCAATGAATCATGATGACAAAAAGGAATTTAAACAAACACATTGTTGGAATCCTGCCGATAGGTGGCAAAAAAAATAAAAAAATGCTGAGAAGAAGGAGGACATTTGCAAAATGATTGTTTAACTTTTTGCCTTGGACACGTGGCCAAAGATTAATTGCAACAAGATCTGGAAAAAAATTTTAGTCAGGACAAAATACAAAGCCTTCGTTTTTGTACGTTTCAGCACACAAAGCAACAGCAGATGTGCAAAAGCAGGAAAATACAATAAAATCTGAGATAGCACGTACTCTAAAAAGTGCTAAATTTAAAACAACCCCAAGTAAAATAAGGACTTGTTGTGGTAAAGCAATCCAGGTCATGTGGACCAGGTTAGGTCATGGGTTGGGGTATGAAACAAAAAACCAGGTTGGAGAGACTAAAGAATAATGTTAAGGTTATTAAGGTGGGGATTAAAAATAATAACAGATTAGTAGAAAACTAAGAAAACATTAATATTTGGGTTATAACATGTTTATATCCATCCATTTATTTTCAATGCTCGCTTTACACTTGCAGGGGTGGCTGGTGTCCCGGTCTACTAAAGGGAGATGTGTTGTGCCCTAATGTGCCTGCAGATAAATTTATTTACAGAGACACCATGACAACACAGAAAGACTCTGTTAGATTCAAACCCTGTATGTTTCTGCTGTAATCTAATAGTGATGACAACTGCACTATAAACTACCCTGAATGGTTTTTGCTGCCATTTTTTTATTTTATTTTTTTTGCATAAAATGATTTACAATGACAAACCTATTTAGATAACAATATGCATATTTAATATAAAACACAGTATAAAATATTCCCTGTCTGCACTGATTTGATCAAGAAAGCTAAATAATTGTGTTTAGTGTTACAAGCTTGCAAGGAAAAGGCGAATTTTATCTTTAAGTCAAGTCACGTTTATTTGTATGGCACATTTCAGCAACGAGGCAGTTAAAAGTGCTTCAGATCATAAAAACATCATCAATTATGAAACAAGAAATAAACATTATAGTTAGTCAAATATCATCAGTTATTATTGATCAAAAGCAACTTTAACCAGGTGGTTTTAGCCTTGATTTATAGGAACTGTGTGTTTCAAGTGGCCTGCAGCTTTCTGTAAGTTTAATCCAGATTTGTGGTGCATAGAAGCTGAATGCTGCTTCTCCATGTTTGGTTCTGCTTCCGGGGATGCAGAGCAGAACCAGAACCAGAAGACTTCAGTTTTCTGGAAGGTCGATTCAACAACAGTAGATGTTTAAAGGATTTTGACACCAAGTCATTCAGTGATTTATAAACTAACACAATTTCATAGTCTGTCCTCTGATCTTCATGGAGCTGGTGTAAGGACTTTAAAAATGGGGTGATGTGCTCTATTTAATCCTGGAGATGCTCTTCAGGCGATAGAAGGCCGACTTTGCAACTGTCTTTATGTGACTCTGATGGCATCAATACTCCCAGATTCGTTTGGTGAATAAAGTCATCCTTTTATGTGGAGTAAAATAATAAACACAAACCACTGACATTACCAATTTCATAGAGCACCAGTTTAACATTTTACAGATCCATGTTTCTGTAAGGATCAGTGAAATTTTATCGTGTTCCTGCAACAATTAAAATGGCTACTTTTTGTCTTCCTAATCCATCAAATCAGGTCTTGATTTTAACCCAATGTTTGTTTAAAGCTCCCCAACCTCTGTCACAGCAGCATAAACTCATCATTTTGGTTAAAGACGTCATCCAGCAGCTTTTTTATTTTAGTCTGAGCCTTTGTTCTGTCTTCAATCAAACTAAACATAACTGGAACATTTCTTCTTCTTCTCTTCATGTTTTTAAATTATGACTCCACTAAAATCTTCCCTTTGGTCCCTGGCATTTTTCTCCAGACGCACTGATAAAGATGCCACTGTATTTTCTGTGACAGCAGATTTCTTCTTAAAACCTAATGCCCAAACACACACACACATACACACATCCACATTCACACACAAAGGAACACGCACACAGTGTGACCACAGTGGTAATCAGGAATTGACACACTCACACACATATGCACAGCCAGCTTGTTAGTATGTTAATTTTCACTATGCATATAAATGATCATTTGAGCGCAAACAAACACACACAGCGGCCATCTGCTCCATCCTGATGTGTGTGTTTGGACCGATTTCTCCATTATTGCTCTTCTAGTGGAGCCAGAGGAGAGAATATACATTATTTTCACTGCATGAAAGTATTTGTACACAAACACACAGTTAATAAACACAAACTGAGACTCATAAGCAGGATCTGTCACTTCACTGACCTCTGTTAATTTGGAGAATATTAACCCCAATCTTTATGAAAATGATTCCATGCTACAACCTGAACTTCCTTTTACCCTTCATAGTCAAATCTGATTATGCATTTTCTTTTCATTTTTCTTTTTTTTTCTTTGGTGGGGATTTGCTTTTTGAGCCTACAAGACGTTTAATAGAAGCTTACAGAGGCTCACACAGTCATACCAGCCGAAGAAAAACCAGAGCCCTGGGATCAGCGGAAAAAAACTCTGAGCATGACGATAGCTGACATTCCTGGGAATGCTGCAATACCTCATAGGGCAACACACACATACGCACACACACATACGCGCACACACACGGCAAGAAAAGATGCTTGTGTCATGAAGACAGAGAGAAGAGTAATCCCATTTTAATTTTTTCCAGTGGAGAAGTGGATTATGGAAGGATTAGGACAGTATCATGACAAGATTATAACACACATGAAGCTCCGCTGCTCTAAGTCCATTACTCTGTTCTCCGTCTTGTGTGTGAGCGTGTGTGCGACTGAACGAATGAGCTCCACAGGATGAAAACGTGTAGAGCTTTTTCCCTCAGTTGGAAAATATGGGTTTGTGTGTGTGTGTGTTGGAGGGGGGTGGGTTCTTTTTAGGGGTTCAGATGCATGTCTGATACTACATATGGGTCACTGCCGTTGTCCCCCTGGGGTGTAAAGGCAGGGTTAGGAATTAGGGTATTTGTGTGGGGGAAGATAGCTAGCAAAGGGAGCCTTGCATCAATATTTTGAACAAGGTTCACCGGACTTTTCATGAACGAGGCATTCGCTTGCAGGAGCAAAGCTCTGGAAGAGCCGAGTTCACTCTCTTGTGAGTTTCTGGTGGTTATGATGAGCAAACGATGGAGGTAGAAGACTCTTGCCGAACACTCCCAACCTGGTTTCCGCTATGAAATTGTGTTACTGTATCAGGCCCAACGGAGAGCTGTGAAGTTTATGGGCAATGTGAGAAAGCAGCAACGAGAGGTCAGACAACGTGTTGTTATTTTTGGTCCGGGGTTCTTCGGTAACTGGATGCAGCCAGACAGAGGGTCAGGTTGTCAGACACGGTGGTCTCCTAAGATATAGGACGAGGAGAGGTTTTAATTACAACCCACCAACACTTTACTGTACAACACAGAACTCCATGGATCCACTAATAATGGATCCATTATTTTTCAGCTCGTCATTATTTGATTTTTATTTAAATGTATACTAAATCTATAGTTATACAAAAATGATTCTAGGACTGCTACATACAACCACCTGTTCATTTTTTTAAGATATTTGATGACAGACCTCAAATTTAAGTGTCGTCTTCGTCTTGAACATTTTCAAGCGAGGCAGGGGGAATAAGAAAACGCTGCTGTAGTTGTTAGTGAAGTCTAAAATTAATTCTGAAAAGTAAAAAGACTCTAGTAATATTTTTTTAAATAGCTCCACAAACTAAAATACTTGGAAGAAGCATTCCAACTACTTCTACTTCTTGTGAAGAAATAGTGGTTGTACTAACTTTTGAAACATATAAAGAAGTTAGAAGTTAAAAACACATATTCATGGATTTCATTTAGGCACATACCTCACAAAAATTGTAAACTACTGGAATCCAGCCAAGCAAACTGATGTTTATGCACCTCCATTTTTATGCATTACAGGCACAGGGGGCTTTGGGTTGACTCTACCTTTGGCAGGAAAAGGGGTAAGTTTGTTCCAGTTTTTTCCCCAACTTTGGTAAAAGAACAAAGTATTCTGTTCTTGCAGATTAAAAAAAAAAAAAATTAAATGAGCACCACACTTTAAACTAGGCAGAGTTGCCAAATATTAAACAAAAGCTAATCCTGGATCTTGCTCATGACGGCAGAATGTGTGCATTTCTGCACAACTTGTTAATGGACTCAATCGTTGAACCTTGCAAATGAGAAACCATTAACTAAATAAATAAATAAAAGAAAAGAATACCTAAAAAAAAACTATTCTAAGAAATTAAGGCCGTTTTCTCACACATGAAGTATAGAGATCTGACCAGGACGATCTAAGTATAAAAACAAAAGTAGTTTTTTTGGGAGGTTTTCTTGCACACCAAAAAAAAAATTGAAAGAAAGCAGAAATGATTGTGTTATTCTAACGTCTTCTGTAATTTACAACAGTTGTAAGAGGTGTGTTACAAAAGAAAAAGGAAAGAATGCGTCAGTTTACAGAGACAATAAAAAGAGCATTGTGCCAGAGATGAAGAATGATGTTGGCACTAAGAGAACAGGGCATGTTATGACATCAGACATCATTAACCAATTAGCCTGGGTGTTGGAGCTGAATGTTTCCAGCAGTCACTAAAAGCCTCACCATCACTGACCTCAGGAAGACGGAATTTAATAATGATCTCCTCCTTCAACCTCCTCATCTTTTTTTTTTTTTTGCAAACAGCCACTCCAGTAACAAATATCTTGTCCTCTGTGAACTGCCAGATCCCAGTTAGTGTCAAGATGAGCAACTCTGCCCATCTGGAGCACTCGGCTAGAAACCTGACACCCCGGCTACTTAAACTTTATCAAGACTCCTCATTACGCACTGATTGCTCCAAAACAGATTAGCTGTTAGCTTTTATTAGTTTCACATCAACATGAAGAGGAAAAATGATGTTATTCTGATTTGATTTCAAGAAATGAGAAGTTATTATGAGCTACCTGCCTACAATAGATCACTTCCCTGTTTACATAGCATGAATAAAAACAGCCACTTAGAAGTGTTTGCTTTTCTTTTTATTTCAACGCTGAAATAAAAAGCTTCTTATATGAAGCTATACTGGACATCTCATCCAGAAGCTTTTCAGTATTCCTGTAAACACAGTCAGTGAAGCTTCCACATAGAAGGTGTGTGTGTGTGTGTGTGTGTGTGTGTGTGTGTGTGTGTGTGTGTGTGTGTGTGCGTGTGTGTGTGGTGAAATAAACTTGCCACCTGCTATTGATAGCTCACACACACATATCTTTCTCTCACATCTGCCACTGCAGTCCCTTGTGTTTTGCCTGCACCGGAAACTTTCTGAATAATAGTTGCAGCCTGCAGGCAGGGCTGCGTACAATTTCCAAGCTTTTAATGGCCGTTCGCCTCACATCATTAATGCATATCAATCACCATAAACACACACCCACACACATTTAGATTGCTTGTACTGCAACATTTGTCTTGGTGAGCTGTGAATAAGAGACTTGAAAGCTTTGGCAATAGGCATTCAGGTGGCAAAAGTTTAGTAAGGCAAGTGATCGAGAAGAGGAGTCGCATCGCAGAAAGAGGCGATTAAAAATCCAACAAGCACAAAATCAGGGAAACTTAAGTACATACACATTTTTAAATAGCAAATTGGAGCTCTACTGGGATGTAAATACGTATGCTGTCATCAGTATATATACGTCTATTATACACAAATACATCAGCAAATATACCATCCACCCATCCAGTAAGATAAAGTTGGATTCCCATCCAGCCTTAATTCTCATTTCTGAAGTTGTTTCAAACTGCTCGCTTATTGTTTGACTGCAGTTGTTGGTAAATTTAATTTAATAACACTTTAAGTCATTTTCTGACTTATAAAAATCAACAGAAATCTGTCTTCCTTGAAAGGGATGTCCTCTCGTTTTGAACAGTGGCTAAGAGAAAGAAGCCTCATTTGTGTCAGCAGAACTTTAACAGTAATGCATATATTTAAAAAAAAAAGGCTTCAGTTATATTGTATATTATGTAAAACTTAATTTAATAGTTAACAGTTTAGACATTTAAATTATAATTATAAAGAAAAAGTGGTGGAGTAATTAATTTAGTCCATTTTTATGTTGGTGTCTGGAGCCGAAGGTTATTATAGTTAACTATTGGTGTAATTCAATAACTACATGCACTAAAACGCAGAATTGTGTATGATATCTTGGCAGGAGTTCTGCATAAAACACATGAACAGAAAATCATGAGTGGCTGTGGAAAACAAACAGCGATAAAAATGCCCAATCCTCTCTTCCCGTGCTCTCTTTTATCTTTACATGCTATTTAACCTTGACCTGGAACCTCCCATAACATAATTACTACTGTGGAAATGACTACCATATGCAGAAGTGTTACACACACACACACACACGCACATGCACGCACACGCGCACGCACACACACACACACACACACACACCTACACTGTTCAATTAGGACCATCCATTCTGCTTCACCAGCAACACTCATCACCTTCAGGCATCAGCTGTCTCTGTCTGTTTCTGCCCCATCAACTCCAAAAGAGTTTGAAAAAAAAAAGTAAAAAAAAAAAAAAAGAACAATCAAAGGATAGATAAGAAATAAGTGGAAAGTGAAAATTCAGAAGAAAAAATAATGAAAGACGCTTCACTTAAGCTGCTGTCGAGCTGTTTCCTATTTCGATGTTGGCGTATTAAAGTGAGTGTCTGGAAGCGACTCTGTGGGAAATCATGTCGTCTCATATCTTTGAAGTATGTATTTTGATTTTGATGCATTCTTATTCTGAACTGTCCAGGTGCTTCACCTGGACCAATCACAGCATCCAACAGTGTCAGAATATTGTAAATTATTGTTACAGATACATAATTTGACATATTTAAGGATCATCTGGCCATCTACTCAATATTCTGACTGTATAAGCAAAATTATTCACTTTTACTTATATTTTTTACTATATGAAATTAGTACTATTGTTATGATTGTTATTATATTTAGCATAATCATAATTATAAGTATAATTTCAAATGTCCCAATGATGAATACATCTTCACCGGTGCAGACAGAGCTCTGGCAAAATGTATCATGAGAGTAAATTATGCAATTTTTTTATTCATTTCTGAGATATTTGAGTAGAAGTTGTGTAAATGTTTTACCAGTGAAGCATGTCTGTGGCATACAAGCCATGAGATGTCAATGCTGTACAATTTGTCAATGCATATAGTAGGTGACACAATGGTGTGGGCTTTCAAAGGTGATCTGAAGAATGTTTTTCCTAAGATAATATATATTCCTACAACACTAAAACTCAAGACAGATCCACATTAGTGTGACGGGTTGTAATGTAAAACAATTTCATGAATATGTCTGGAGGCAAAATCTTCATTTCATTCTCAAGTTTCAGTTATGCTACTTAAAATTTCATTTGCTTTTATGTGCCGTGATTGTAGCAGACATAATGTGTAGGATCCATAATCTCTAGAAGTTATTTTCTGTAGGATTTGAAAAGTTTACATCCACCGTAAGAAGTCTTTCACAAGTAAAAAAAAAGAAGAAAAAAAGAGTTTGAAGGTAAAAGGAGTCACTGTAGTTCAGTAAAAACTCCATAAAAGCCAGCCAAGCCAGCCCAATGGTTTTTATCACCGGAGAGAGCTGATTAAATGAAATGAACCAAGAGATGGGAGCGGTGCCATCATTTAAAAAAAAAAAAAAATGCAGATTCACAGTATTCTTCTCTTTGTCTCCTACCAGTTGGAGGATGACACACCTGGTGAGTAACATATACACATATGAGCATGGAAATTCAGCTCAAATGAGGCGTGCCGAGCTTAAAACACACTGAACTTACAAACCCTCAGCAAACCTGCATGGGACTAGCATGCAGAACACACACACACACACACACACACAGATATAGAGTGTCGGTATCATCACTCTGAGGTTTTGTCAGAACATGCAGGTTGCCAGGTTGTGATTTGTTGTGGGTAATAACCCTTTCCTTTCCCATCCTCATTTCCTTACCTTCCATCTCATCACCTTACTTTTTTTGTTGTTTTTTTCCTCCATTTTCCATTTTCCAGGTGCTGAATGATAGCTGCTGCTGCTGCTGCTCATATACTGGTCTCAAGTAATCTGCAATGATCCTCTAATTTGATGCCAAATCTAAGGAACTCCACTGTGCTGATTGAATCTTGTATTTAATCTAGATGTCTTGAGTTTTACATAAGTCTTCGTGATGTTTTATGTCTAACCCATTTATGCTTGAGTCAAAAAATAAAGTTGAAAGAAATGAAGGGTTTTCACAGGAGAACGTGATGGATCTTCTATATTATAGAAAGTCCATGCGTCATCTATATAATTAAATATAACTGAATTGAAAAGATTAATAATATTCTTCTTCATTAAATGGCTTTTTTAGTTTCTGCAGACTTTTCAGCTTTAATCCTACAGTCAGTTTTAAAAAAGGGGTAAAAGAATGTGTTTAGGTTCAATTGATCACCCAACTGAGTCTCACATTTTACATTTTTATGTACATGTCATTTGTTTAACTTCTTTTTGGTTCAGAAAATGAAAACTCCAGTTTTAATAAAAAACAAAATAGGCTGATTTAAAACATTACTTCCAGTTTGTAAAATGAAAAGGGCTTAGAAGGAACATTGATTAACGCGATGCTGTTTGCTCAGTAATTTATGAGTATAGATGAATATGAATTGTGTTCTAAACAACTTTAAGCAAACCTTTGGAAAATTAAACATCACAAATTATCAGTATTTTCCTAAGTTGTTTCCAAAAAGCTGGCTGGCTTAATGAAAAGGTAGATTTAATGCCTGTTGATGGGTTACTTTCAAAAGATGTTTAATCTGAAAAATGAGCTTGATCAGAACACAATCACAATCAATATTCTAATTGATTGACTGCATTCCAATGAATAAACTAAGAAGAGGAGCGTAACTCTGTGTTTAATTATTGTGGAGTGGGAAAAGTGACAAATAATACATGACCGTTTTAAATGGTGGCGGCTAAATATTTATTGGACATTTGTCATTAAGTATGGATTCCTATGTCAGACAGAGGAGTGTTTTAATTCATCGTAAACACCATAATGAACAAATTGCAGTATTTTATCTTTGTTTGAAGTTTTACTTTTCTCTCTTTCCAACAGAGAGTATACCTGGTTGAACTATTCTGTTTTCAGTTGCGTCTTTTCCCTCGACGTACTGGGGCCGTTACATATTTTCATTGTGTGTCCTCTCTGTTTTTCTCATCCACAGAAAGTACTCCTGATCCAGCACTTCGAGGTTTTTATGTCTCTTTCCTGGATGTGGCCCCTGAAGGAGCCAATAACTCTGTGCGCTCTGTGCAAAGTCTATAAGTCGATGCAGTCGGCTGGGCTTTGTTAGATTAACATTTTACCATTTGGTTTTATGATCAACCTTATCTAGCTACAGTTTTGGATTGAACTGGACTGTATGTATTTGGTTGATCTGCGATTAAATGGATTTGATTTAAATTTGGACCAAACTATGTTCTATTAACTGCCTATAAAACGGACCTGCTGACTCATGAAGTGCCTTGGGGTTACATTTGTTTGGTAAATGGTATTATTTAAGTAAACCTAACTACAAAGAAACACTAATCTCTCATAGTACAACTCAGAAAGGACAGACAGTGCAGTCAGCTGATGAGACGTCTAGGAAAACACCAATTACCTTGCAGGACCTTCAGGCATCATCTCTGGCAGAAAGTCTTGTGTGCACTAAACACACCTATGCTAACAGCATCCCACCTCCCCAGAGTCTTGTTTGTAATTATGGCAGCTGTAAAACGGGCTGACATCATAACATCAGGCCCTTGTGGCCTCTCTGTATTACTTTACTCGTGTGTTTCTTTGCAGCTGTTCTCCGTTTGTAGCGACAGATTACAGGAGGTGCCTCCCAAAATGATAAACAAATTTACGTCTTCTCAAAACCGAGCAGAAAAATATCCCACTGTGCAGAAATTAGCAAAAAAAAAAACCCCAAAAAACTAAACAGTGAACTCATCTGGCTGCTTCTGCTGGAGCGAGCAAGACGATAAAAGTGAAACACAGGATGAAGAAAATTTCACGACGTTCTCAAAATTTAATGTTATCAGTTTCTCAGCTGCTTTACTGGCCAGAAATCTGGAGATAATGAGGAAGAATATCAAATGATGTAACAGGAAAAATGCACCGACACGAAAGTTACTCTCAAAGCGTTTCGGAGGGTTGAATTTCACTGTTCCAGAAAGACTCTGTGCCCAGCTGAAAGAAGAGCTTGAATCTTCCCCAATACGGCTTTTAAATCTTCCTCCTTGAATTAAAACTTCTCTTCCAATCAGCATTCATAATTCAGGTCACTCTGATGTCTAACGATGAACGTCTGATGCAAGAAAATGGGAGGGGAAACCTGCCAGCACACAGTCACTCTCTTGTTCCACCCTAATAATCTCCTTCAAGTCCCCCCACCCCTTGTGTTTAAAACTGTGCCAATAGTCAATAATTGAATTTCCCCAAACGATAAGAATCTGTCTTTGTCTTGGCATCAAATTTAACCCCATAGAGTTTTGCAATCTATGTGCTCGCTTATACAAACAAGGAGGAGACAGGGTGGGAAGCCCGCTAACCATGTGAAATATTTAGGAGGGCCAGGAGGGGAAATCCACTGTGTTTTGTTTTCATGAAAATGTGAAGAGACAGAAGAGAAAAGAGCTTCAAGAAGAACCACAGACCGCAAAAGCCCTGCTTTGACTTGGCCCATTAAAGCCCATTTAGACGCATCACAATCACATGGCAAGAAAAAGATTGACAGCAAAACTGGAGGAACTGATGAAGAAAAGAGAGAAAGTGCTAAGAGGAATATGTAATATGAAGTCCAAACTTGTCTTTGCATCGTTTATCTGATCACTCCTTCAGATAGTATCTGTTTTATCCTGGATTACCCAAC